>NC_080706.1:2560000-2712500 GCF_943734765.1 Anopheles ziemanni
AGAATGATACAGAAACAACCATCCCACTGTGCCAACTTGTTTGATGTTGTCGATCATTGAGATCACGGTGGATCTTTTCGTTGGTTATTAAAGAAAATAAATACAAACGACCCTTCGAGGTTTGGGTTGTGATAGTGAATATTGCATTGTGTTTTTTACAATACCAAGTTTTTTCGAAAGAATCTAACGAAATTGTTGCAAAACTTTGTCATGAGGAAATAATCAATAATATTTTTGTTGGTTTTACATATAAATGTTTTAAATAGATACATTTGCGTGGATGAAAGTTTTGTACTAATCCTAGCAAATCATAGAACGAACAATTTAGGATGTTTCCTGATTTATAGATTCTTTACATGCCCTTTTCTAATTGACATTGGATTAGCATTACATACAATAGCAAACATTGCTCTATCGTGTTTGTGATGTTATTTGCATTCAAAGTTCATCGTCAAAGCTTGTATGGTTGAATCAATGTATTTTTCAACTGTTTACCATCATCTTTCAGGATTAAAGTTTTGCGCTTGTTCTTTCGTGAAGCGTAGCGCGAGAGAAAATTTCCATTTATTGTCTACGAACACTATAGGAAAAGAAAAACGCATGACAGAACGTTGAGGAAAACAGCATCGCAACGGATGAAAATACTTCAAGACAAAATTGCGACTGAAAGGGTTATGAAAGTTTTGATGGGTTTTAAAAATTATGTTTCATTTTTCACTCCAGAACCATGGCGGGCACTGCGAACTATGGGATTTTTGCTTCTTCCATTCTCGTGTCGGACGCGTTCGTGTGGATGAACGATGGTGAATTATAATGCAACACTTGCAGGGTGCACAAAATTGCACCTTTTGCCTTGGCAGGCGCAAGTAAAGAGATTTATTTGCGTACTCAGTTCGCAAGACAAACAGCGACATTTTGAGCTGTCTTTTTTTTTACGAAATTATCCTCTCAGTACGAGAAAAAGGAATACTTTTGCAGGAATAAACCTGTGCGATTTTTCGACCAACTGTTGCCAATGACGTCGATGCCGTTCGTTAGTTAGCACGTTTATCAATAAAGGAATGCATTTCCCTGCCATTTACACACGCTTGGAGCTTTATCAAAGAAAAACCCGCTGACGTAAAAGCCGGCTTTATGATCGTGAAACGCCGGATGTGGCGTGTTGATTGCGGAAAAACCGGATGGCAAAGTAAATCAATCTGGAAAGTTACAGCTGTAAAAACAAGATCAACATTTCGCTCTCCGTTGTCCACCGTTCGAAGTCCATTATCAACATTGGGCGAAAGCGAACGAAAGAATCCAGAAGCTCTGCGCCTACCATATCCATCATCTTTTCAACGTGTTATATTGTCAGCTCTGTTTTTTACGGAATGGGATACTCCAACTCACCACCGAGCTGCTTTTTCATATTGATATTTTCCCATTTTTTATTTGAATTTTTCAGTGACCAACTTTGATCACTCGCTCATATTCCATATTGCAGCGTGTTTTCGTTCGATTAATTTTACACACTGCACACTTTTTCAATCATTTTTCCGCGATATGCGTGATGAAAATTGGTTCGACCAGTGACGTGAGGGAGGGAGCATTCTGTGGAATGTCAATATCCTTTGTGCCATTTCCACAGCAACGATCTCCAGCTCTTGCGGATGGGAGTTTCTTCTTTCCGCACGTGATGGTTAGGCTCTTTTTCTCATTTTGGAATACGTAGAACTTTGCTCCTTTGTGTTTCCGGCGTCAGAATTATTGCAAAATAAGGTAGAATTGAAGGGTGAAAAGTAGATACTTGCACACTCCCATCATTTTCCGTTCTCCCCCCTTTGCGCACAATGATCAGGTCATCAACATCGCAACCCGCATCATAATCGGTTGCCATTTTGTGCAGGCGTTGCCCAATGGCAATAACCACATCATTGCATTGCCCCTTTGTCCATCACAAATGCTGTGATGCACGAAGGACAACACAAAAAATAATCACACAAACACACACACACACAAAACTGGAGCTAGTCAGCAGGCGTGGAAAGCATTCATCAAAGAGTACTGGTCGGAAAATGAAAATTCGCATATATTGAAACGCCCGCGAATCTGAGAAAACGCAGATTTTTTCTCTCCACCTCCACCTTTGCAAACCTTTCGCCCAGTTTGTACGCTGGCAGTTCCGAAACACAAACACTCTTTTTTAGTCGGATGCATTGGCGCGACGGCGGACGCGATCGGGATCAAGCTGGTGAGTGGATTTTTATGCTGGCAAGGGTGAAGTTCAGCAATGAAATAATTGAATTATATTTAACCGAACCGGAAGAACCCGAACCGGAACGCTACCAAAATGACGGAAGGCTATGTGTGTATGTGTGGGTGGATGTGCAAATCAAAGGGAAAACATCCACCCATGCTTTTGCCGCTCGTCCCACGGAATGGGGATGCAAAAGCGCGCTCGAAAGGATATATTGGAGAGAATTATGGATGGGATTTTATTTTCGAGTGTGGGTGGCGTGCTTCTTTTTTGGTTTGTTTTTCTCGCGCACGACGCGTCGCTGCTGAGAAAGTCTTTCTGGTTTTATTGTGCATCCCTCGAAGCGATGCATCATAGTTGGGTGGGAAAGTATGTATGCACCGGGACCGGAAATGAAGCAGCCAGCCTGATCAAAACCAACAGCATATTGCATATTTGCCATCGGTAGGATTTATGCTCTTCAATGAAGGAGAACGGAGTAGGCGGTAGGAGATGCTTTCGTTTTTGTTAATAATTTTAATTATTTATACTTTACTCTAGCACGAACGCCATCGGGTGATCATAAAATAGTCTCTGTATCATTGCTATTATACACTGTATTCGCAACAGCTGGAGTTTGTTTGTATTTGTTTTTATTCGAGTGAAAACAATCGCCAACAAATTTACTGAAAATAAGTGTAATTTGCGTAATTATATTTTTTCGCAATCTTGAAAAGTGAGCTACACCTATTAGTTGTATATGGTCTGTATATGTTCTCTAGGTTGGGGTATTATTTTTCCTATCGTCATTGCAAATGATTAAAAATATGCAATCAAATTTACAATTGTTGCCGTTGAACGATTTCCGTAATCTCGTGACGTTCTTTTCGATTGACACCTTCTCGTTCTTTTCGATTGACACCTTCACGTTCAATTCACAAATCTAAACGAGCAGAAAAGAGTCGTTAAGATGATTATCACCCTTTTTTTTTGCCGACACCTCTGGTTCTCTTCTCGGACGATTGTTGTCGTTGCTAATACTTCCATTTTTTGTGCGCTGTGAAAATCCTCTTCCACAAACAAATGCCATTAACGAAAATAAAGCAGAATTGTTCACGTTTCAGTGTTAACTTTGCCATTCTCGCTGAATCTCTCTGTGTCTGTGTGCCCATGACAACCGCTGTGGGATGTTGCTATCATCACGCAATCGCCCAAATCGTGCACAAAAATGATACTTTTAGAAGTTTCCCCGTCTGTTCGTTTATTTTTTCCACTCAACACTATCGTTTCCTTCAGTTCGAGTGTTCGCCGTCAAGCCGTTATCGACTTCCGTCCGGCGTTCCGGGGGCTTTCGCGTTTTTACCGCCAGCGAAACTAATCGAATAGTCATCATCATTAAATTTTTGTTCGAATGAAAACAATCCCACCTCGCGTCGTCCTACCAACGCGCCATTTCCAACCGGATTGAGCGGCAACTAATTCCCGCGCTCGTGCTCACGTTGGCGTTGCCAAGAAATGCGAACGGGGAAGGAACACGCCGACGGACACAGATAGCCGGAAACGGAACGGAGTAAAATAGAACGCAACAGACGGTTCAATCGTAAAATTTAATAACGCTAATAACTTTTATATTGCCGATACTATTTTTCAGCTTCTCAAGCGAGAAACTTGTGTACCGCACGTGTATCACGGCCGAGTGTCACTGTTGTTTTGCTTGTTTGGGATGGGTTTTGTTGTTTTTTTTACATCCAATTTTTCACAGTAGCAACACACACACACACATGCCGGGAGGATGGAAAACAGTCGTCCCGTTCCATGTTGACTCCAATGGAGTCGGCCACTCATAAAGTTATATTCTTCCGTGTTCCTCCCTCGTAATTGCCACCGAGCCATCCTTGCCTTGTGACTCCATCGGACATCATCCCCTTCTTCCCCCTCCTTTCCCATTCGTCGCACGTAAAAGTCGAACAGTGATTTATATCGTCCGTTCAGGGCGCGTTTTAATCACCGAGCTCACTGTCGGCAGTCGGGCCCGGTTCGGGATTCGATGCAAGCCGTGCGCCAGGGAAGCATAATGAAATCGAACCGTTAATCCGGAAGCCATCAACAAGCTAGGTACCGGAAGGTTGTCCACCAACCCACCGCCACCAGACTACCAACTGTTTTATGGTGTTTGTTTTGCGGTTTTATGTCGCTGTTCGAAACTTAACTCGTGTATCGTCGAAGCGATGGCAAAAGGTGTACATCACTAAATATGCCCGAGTAATGTGATTATTGGGGCAATATTTGCTGGGCGGGTTCGATGCCAAGGAAGTACGTCAACAATGTTGTTGTGTTTGTTGATGGGGTTTGTGCTATTTACGGATGGCTGTGACCAGTGGCCATTTTAGCCTTCGGGTATTGTTTGATGAACGGATAATCATATTATGGTCTTTTTATCTTTTTTCTGCTTGTTTTTCCTAGTTTTTATGGAAAGGCCACACGGCACTTCCGGTGGATATTGCAAAATATTGATTACTTTTATTCGAAAGCGGTTCGTGGTTTTGCATGGTCTGTTTATTACTTTTTAATTTATATTTCTAGAATCATACTTAAACTCGTTTCAAAAGTACGACACGTGCATTTATTTGCATTTGAAATGTTAAATAAAAACAGAAGTAGTGCGTCTGATTTTGATACAGCTACAATAACTCTATTGATTCTGATATCAAACGGGACTACCAGAAGTAGTTTTATTCTTAGAGTCCTATTTACTTATTGATATTTAATATTGATTAACACTGGTTTGTTGTTGACCCATTTTCGATTGGTAGTGGAATGCGATAGACCAAGGTTTATCATTGGATATTGAACACTCGTATGACCTGAGGCATTGGGTATCGAAAAGAATTTGTCATCATTCGTCGTATCGTTCCAAGGTGATAGTTTTCCGGTTGTGTGCTGTTTCTGTATGCTCGCCGGAGCCAGTATTACTGCTTCGGAAGGATAACCGTCTGCTGGTGTGACAAAAGGTAAGCTAAGAGAAGTAAATACACACACAAAAACACACCTACACACCTACACACACACTAGAGAAACAACAGTAGGGCTTTGATCTCTTGAAGCCGATCCAGACATCGGGGAACGACAGCGAGACAACAGAACGCAGTCCTGTGTGGTTCTTGAAGGGAAAATGAACTCCCAGCTCTCCACTTTGGCTTGCGTGTGTGTGGGTGTGTGAGCTACAGAAGCAATCCTCGTTTCGTTGTCCGTTTCTTATGAACTGGACTGTCAATCACGTCCGTTGCCGCTGGGAAAAATAAAGCGCTTCCGAGCCGACCGGTGTTGTCCGGACCGACGATGTGGTCAAGTTCTAGTTAAAACCAATATTGATTTAAAAACGAATCGATACTGTTCTCCACACTGGCAAGTTCAAGCAGTTGCGACATTTTCGGGGCGCGTACGCTCGCCTGCACGCCTGGTCCGGGTGATGGCGATTCTTGCGGACTAACAGGCGGAAGTGTTGATAAATATGTGTATCGAACGGGTATCGACTGTCATCCGAAAGGCGAATGTGTTGGCTTTATTTTTCCGCCCCCCCCCCCCCCCACCGTTTCGAATTCGAATCGAAGTCTGTGTTTGTTGGCAAAATTTCACAGCAAGCACAAGACGATGACCAAATTGTGTCACCTTTGGTTTTGGAGTGGCTGCCGGTATTTTTTCGTCAGCCGTAAAAACCGGGTGGGATTGTGTTCCCTTTCGAATCGAAAGCGCCGACGATGATGGTGATGATGACGATGATGGGGAGGCTTACGGTCAGTTTCCAGATTTTCACAGCCTTTCATTATGCACCTGATCGAAGGGTAAGGGTTTGACGAGTGCTTCGATTGCCATTTCAACCTAGAATCTCGGCGACAAAGGACTTTTCATGCCGTGTCTCGTCGTATCCGGGGACGGAGCTCTAGTCGAAGGGAGATTGCATTTGAAATGCAAGGAATAAATAAACAAAAACCAGGTGAAATAACAGGAGATGTATTTTTTGCGGCAACTCATATCCCGATTTCCGTACGCCATCTAATATGGTTAGGGCAAGTAGATTTGACCATTGCCTACCGTTCACCCTTTGCTTACAGCCTCAGATCGACAATGCAATAATCAATCATCAATGGGGATAATGAAAAACATTCAAAATTAATGTTTCAATTTCCTTTCTGAATAGGTGCATTGTTGAGCATGATTTCCACGAAATGTTTGAGAATGATATTGTGCTAGCTTTCCATGGTAAAATAGTTCACCGTTATGAAGCAGGAATATTTCTCATCAATCAAATATATTCAATACTCCTGTTGCATCTATCTGGAGGACTTGGGTCCGGAATTTGATTAAGGAAATCGAATTAATTACGTGTGGATGAAATTCATAACCCAACATGGACTTTTACATGAAGAGCTTTGTGTTTTGTGGTTTGTTTAATAGTTATCCAACCAAGAAGATATTGCAATGGCATGAAGTAGAGAAAGGGTAAAACAGTGTCGAGACGGTAGTCATTGGATGTCGAGAAAATCCAGGACAATTGTCACAGTAATTGGTCCAAATAAACAGGGAAAAAAGGATGATAATACATATTCAATGCTAAAATCCGTTCTTCCAGTTACGCAGCAACTGGAAACACGTACACAAATGCGCTGCGTTTCGACGAGAGAGGCCAGAGAAAGCAAACCAAAAAACGCTGGTCGGAGGGATTCCGATAATCCACAAAACGGCAAAGTTCGCTCGTTATCGTTTTGTCGGTGGCACAGAGGAAGGTGTGAGGGGGGGGGGGGGGATCGCTGGGGAGACAAACGGCCATATTTGTGGGTAGAGCAAAAGGATACAACACACATGTGTGGGCTTCCCCCGGCATACATTTATATTCATCGGAATCTTATGATCTGGCACCGATTGTGAGCACTCACGGCGCTCGTTACTGGCGAGGGCGCACCGAGAGTACACTCCTTGTCACTTTATCCGGAACTTTTCCTCCCCAAGGACGCAATCCACCCCCCCCCCCCCCCCCCACGGGCCGTCACTCCTCAACCCGTTACAACGGGAACGAACGGTGCTTGCTTTAAAAATCCTCCGTTTGCCTTTTCCCGTGTTGAACAATTTACTCCGGTTTTCTTCGGATTTTTGTGGGCGACTTCCGGCCTACTGGATTCCCAATATTCTACGGGATTCACATTCGATTATTGGTCCCTTATCTTGCCTTATTTCGATGTCTGCTCGCGCGCAAGAGTGGGCTTAAAGCTGATTCGCTACTTTTTCGATTTTCCACTATCGTAAGCGAGTTTCTCGACGGCAATTCGGGCGTATTCGATTCGATTCGACGAGTCACGGCGCAAAAGATGGAATCGGAATCCCCGGCCAGCAGTCAATTTACATGCATTTCCATTTCCGAACATTCCCCGAGCTCCAAGTTGGGTGAAACCTCCTCCCTTCTGATGCTTTTTTCTTTCTCTGGAGAAAAGCCTGTCAGAAGCTGGGCGTCGGGGAGTGGAATTTTGCTGTCTGTTCGTTTCGGTTTCGGTTGTGTCAAACGTGTGGGGAAATATGAAATGTGTACGGATGGCTTAGACGGGGCCAGGAGTTTTGGCATGGCTGGTTGGTCCTTTCATCATGCGGGCGGTAAGACAATGGCACGTTTCACTGACAGACACCAGTGTGTACCATTATTGTCAAAATATTGGTAACGATACGATGTGCAAACACTCGTCAAAACGTCGGCAGTGACACGCTTTTCGAAGGGTATTTGAATAATGCCCGGGAATGTTGATTATTGCTTCTTTATTATACGCTCGCGGTTTAGCCGATAGATGTTTTCCATTTAGTGCTTTTGACATTTGCGTGTGTGTGTGTTGTAACCAATGTTGTGTTCCAATGTCACGTCGTTTGTTTTGTGGAGATGTAAACGTTGTAACATGACATCACGTAGAATCACACATTTTGTTCAAACGTTTTTCTAACACGTTTGATTTACTTGCTTTATTTTTCTTTAATTCTGAAGAAAACGAAAGATTTGAATAATCAAACCAGAAGATAGACTTCATTGTAATTGATTAATTGCTAAACATCGAGCCTGTTGTAGGTCTTGTATATGAAAACTAATCTAAAATAATTATCGCTTGATAATATTTTCCTTGAAACAATTTTCTCCTCACCGCTCGACGTTATCGGTTAACTGACAATCAAGCCGGGCTGGCTGTGTTCTTTCTCTTGAGCCACCGGTCCCAGTCCTTGTTCGTGGGATAAGGTTTACCAGCCGTATCGTTGCCATCGACACCGGGAGAGGATGCGGGCAAAATGGGGACAAAAACATTTAGCGGCGGAAATTAGACAACTTCTCGGCGGCGCAGTATGATATGTCCTCGTTGGAGCCCCACACACAATGGCACGGGGGATCATTTTCCGGACATGTTGCCACTCTTGCGCACCACCGCTTGTTACCACCGCACCTCGGTGATTAGATAAAGCTGCACAGCAGCCGGAAGCGGAAGCCGAAAGATGAAATGCCAGGAAAAGCACAATCACTTTGTTGACATCTTTGTTCATTTCCTTCCTTCCTGACTGCCTTGTGTGTGCCGGTGTGTGTCTGTGTGTTGCCGGTTGGTATGCTTTGTCTGGCGGGCCGCTTGAGAAAAATCTTGAGGTCGACAGATGGATGCAGACGTACGCGAGGTGGAGTGGGTGAGTGTATTTAGAATTTTTGTTTTCCCACTGAAGTTCACTTGTTTCCCTCCCTGGATGCTACTGACAAGTGGGGGGACGGATCTGTATGTGTGCATGCACATTTTCCGACCGGTAAAAGCAACAGAGCGCCGCGGGAATGGCGTATGATTACAGATATGGTACGTCACAGACTCCTGACTGCAGATTCTACAATCAACGCAATCTGGCGTGTCGTTTTCTGCAAAAAAGCAAAAGGTAACGGAGACAAAGAAAGAACAAAACTACAGGAGACAAGTACACCCAGGGCAGCCGGGGTGTGTTCTTGTTAGCCCGCAATTTCCTCGCATTTTCCTCATGGGAAAACCGTTGCACCATCATTTGATTCTTCCTCCTCGCGCGACGTTCTCGTAGTTGATGAACTTTAACTAGCATTAATGAATGCCTTCCTTCCAATTGCGTATAAAATGTTTGTGAAGCGAGTCGTTATCTGTATCAGCATCTCAAATCCCCTTAAAGAGTTCATCTGCCGCAGGGCAAAAATAGCATGAATGCGTAATTTATAACAATTCGCTGTCAATCGTATCCCCATCCCGTTGCATTGCATTTGCGGGCCCCGGATTAAAACGGGCCATCAAAGTAGGAAATAGAAACTGGGCTCTCGAAACGACGACTGTTGGGGACTGTTGGGTCGTAAAATTTGGCCAACGGTTGACTGGCAAAGTGGGGAGGAAAAAAAAAACCCCTACGTTTACTGCCCATCCGACACGGGGGTCCGAAAAGCGCACAAGATCGGGTCAGTTTAGTTCTCCACGCGAGGAAAGCACACCGAAACCGCAAGCTTCCTTTTTGGTCAGTACCCCACCGAAGGGGGAGGGCAAAAAGAAAATTCAAAGCGGGCACAAATCGTGTGCCATCTGCGTCCATCTGCGATCCTGCTCTGCAGTGCTTCAAATCCTTGGTGGTACGGTGATTCGTAGAAAACCCGAGGCCCGTAAAAAAAACCCCCCGCCCGACGCCGGGATGGAAATGAAAAGATGAAACTTTCATGCGCTACCAACTCATAAATGGACAGATAAATCTAAATATGCACTTCAGGCGTCGGATGGATGGTGTGGTGCTTCGTTACTGCTTAGTTTGGTCCGAAAGCTGCCCTTCGCATTCGCATTCTTCTGCAGACTCCGATGGCCAGCTAGTTTCGCCTCGCCACGTGACTAGTCAGCCGTAGACATCGTGCTTCACGTGGTTTAACGGTTTAAACCCGGGACGGACCGGGACAAAGAATGTTTGGGTTAGGGGAGGGTGAGGGTCATAAACACGACATTTTCGTTGGCGTCATGTCTTGTGGGAGTATTCATCACAAAAGGCAGCGAAATGGCAGCCCCCACCCTCTATCCCCAACGTCTGGCACGTTTCACCGTTTCCAGGCCATTCCGATGTATGTGTGCTCCATGTTGGTCTCACACTTCTTTGGATTGCCACCGCTCCTCAACGCCACGCCACGACAAGCACACAACGTATATATGACTTTTCATTACACATTTGTAGTGTCATGGTAGGATGAAGAATTTCTTCTTCGGTTCTTTTCTTCGCCTCCCTCCCTTGACTGCGAAAGATGTACAAAGAACCAACGATGGGGTATATTAGAAATTTTACGACCGAAAAGATTTCCATTTCAGTTTCATATCCCCAGGTTTGCACACGGCCACCAGCGGAACCAGGAGCAAACGTCAACGCTCAGCGGTGGATGAATTCCAATTCCACACACACACATGCAGCAGAACGGCGTCATGTCTACGGATGCCTCGGGAAAGCAGTTAATGAAAATGGCCTATTAATTATGGCAGTTTATTTCGGCAGGTTGAAGCCTCGAGTTCACTTTTTCTTAACACGAGTTTATATGTCACTTGATTATCGTTAGCACCCTGTCCTGAGTGTGGTTTAATGAAACGCGAAGAATCTTTAAAGCTTTGCTGTTGCCTTGGGGTACATCACTTTCTTCAGAAGTTCTTGTGCTACTGCTGCTCTGGTGACAATATTAAATTTGGATGATTGAGTTTGGTTCCAATGGTCGAACAATGTGAAATTGGTAAGATGTGAAGCTGCTGGCAACTGCTGGTAGTTCCAAAAATTTGCCTGTTTCCGTTAATTTCGTTACCATCGTCGATCGAGTACCAGTACTCCATTGTAGGCAGCAAACCTTCCGAGATCCAACAGATTCCTGCATCGACGAAGCCTTCAGGGCGCCGTTTACTAATCGCCTGAAAAGTTCTCTATTATTTATCAGTCTTTGCTGGATTCTTTCTGCTGCTGCACGGGAAAGTTTTGCGAAAAGTCCACCGGCAGTACGCTTAAACGGTGCTACTGCTCGAGTTTTCCGTCGGCTGCGTTGAAAACGAAAACTTTGTGAAATCTTATTAACTTCATGGTGCGAGACAATGCCCCTGCCCCTTCCTTGGCGCCCGTTTCCCAGCCCCTCGGGAGATGTAGATGGAAGCATAAATCCGTGCAGCTTGCAGTCCATTTCCCTGACCAACCGTAAGTGGTTCGTTGTTTACCAGCCGCACTCCGAAGCACGGCAGCAGGAGAGAAATTCTATTACACTTACTTTGACAAAGTTTCGCACTTCCTGACGCTGGCGGCGCTTCGTGATACCCTTGGGAAGGGATTGTGGGTTGTGTTTTGTGGAATAATTTGTCACTTTCAAACCCTGGAACGGTTCCACTATTTTCGCTCGCTGGAGTCGGTGCTGTCGTCCGCTGGCAGTTGTTATAGGAAGCTTGTCATTCGTTTTGAGAAATGTGATTTGTGTTAGGATTTTTTCTGATAGTTTAGATCTACTTCGGAAGAATCGAATTATACATTTCACATTTTTTACCAAAACTAACATTATTTTTTCTGTTTTTATTTCGGAATTTACGGTACGTGCCGTATTGTAAAGGAAACTAAAAAACTCTTTTCACAAACATATATAATATATTCCTAATCATCATTCTTTGTTTAGGGCCAACCGAAGTACGCTCGAGTTGATTTGGTTTTCCTAGAAATAGTTTATTTTAGTGCAAGATGCCTTTTGACTAGGAGTGGCTGACTAACGATTTCTACTTGTTTAAAATCCAAACACTGAACATACACGTATCCTTCGGTTGGTTCACATTCTCAGTATCCTAACTTGTTGACTGATGGAAATATGTGTATCTTGTGAGATTTGGGTAATTCTTATGCTTGATCGTACGAAACCACGTACCATTGTGTTTCTTTAAGGTGCATTATCCTTTTCCCTAACCCCACTCAATTTCTAGTTTGACCTACGTCTCTACCTAGAGACTTAGAATTCTCTCTCCGTTGGTATTTCTCGATTCGATAAAAAAGGATTAGCAGCCTAGCAGGAAAGGGTTTAGAAGGATCAGTTTCCGATGCAGCAGAATCCCTGCACGCACGATCTGGTCAAACGTCGATGGTTCGAAGTGGTCAGGCATGCATTGATGGGATATTTGTCGTCCGTAAATAGTATTAGCTTGCAACTCCTTTAACGAAATCGAAACGCATGCTGGTAGTGAAGTGGAAAAATACTGGCACACACACACTTTGCATCCGCACAGATGTTCCTCGGTCGGCTACAAGGCTACTGTCTTGTAGGTTTCCTCACTCTCGAAGACCAGGAAGCACACTATCTCGTTAGTTGAATTATGAATCTTCTTTGCGTAACTAACCGCAAACAAGAAAAGCTCCCGATGTGGTTGAAGGAACGACAATATCGTAGCGCACGAAGGAATGACGAGAAGCGAAATGTGAAACTGATGAAGTGGGCAACATATTTCCAATCGTCGGAAAGAGTAAGATTTTAGCATAAGTCAATATTTGCTCGGGCTCGGGTGTATGTGTGTGTGTGTGGGTGGGTGTGTTTGTGTGTTATTGGAGCCTAAGAAGAATGTACCGAAGCGCCCAGCTGGTCCTCTCGGTTGTTCCTCGATGGTTGCGGCTGTGGTTTTGCAACATCCGGAACGACAGAGAACGGCATTGAAGATTAACTCCTCGGTAAACATGGTTATGCATCTTATCGAAGGGTGGATGGAGTCCCATCTAACAAAAGCCGGGAGCATCATGGAGAATCGAAATACGTCCCCATCCTCAGGAACAGCCGGGAGTGAAATGTTGTTTGCCGTTGTTGATTCGATTGTTAACAGTAACAATTACATGTCCACTTGCATGAGGCGCTCGACTGCCGACGAATATTCGCTTGGTGAGAAAGGGGATCGGAGCGTCTAACCACAACACGATCATCTCAAGCCTTCCCGACTGGAGGTCCAAGCTTGAAGAGAAACCGCTCCGTGACAGTCATTAATGGTGTGATTATGTAAAATTAATTTTCGATTACAAAACGTCAATCATGGTCGGGTAGAAGGCAATGCAAGGCAAGGCACGGAGGGTTGGATGCTGGTGCACGTGTTTTCTGCTCCTTCATCAACCTCAACTGGCATCAGTAAATCGAAGGATGATATGCAACCTCTTGTGCGTGTGTCGGACAGCTCGTTGAGCATTGAGCATAATGAGGATTCTCTGGAAAGACGACAAGTGGAGAGTAATTAATTGATCAATAAAATTAACTGCATGACTGAATGGCGGCCGGTCACGTGCTGTCGGATCCGGTTGCTCGGAGACTCGGCATTAAGAAATGTGACTATGAGAGCAAACAATGTCGAGTCTGTTTTGCGTGAAGGTTCATCCGAACTCGTTTGATGAGTGAAAGACAGCGTAGCACGAATAATATTGCAGTAAAATTCAAACAACACACATTTGAGTGATTCTGTTCAAGTGAATTATAATTCTTCACGCTTTGTCTGGATTGAGCAGATCCTTCGCTTACTGGTCAGTTCCAATCGAGAGACTTTCCTCTGGAAATGGCTCAATGTAGCAAATTGATTAACATCTCGAAAACGAGCCACGCTGGTAGTCGACTTGAATCGCTTAACCGCATTTCCTCGAACGATCCTCTCGAAACCAGAAGCTGTGGGTTGCACTGAGAGAGAAGAAGAGAGAGAAAAGAGCTTGGAAAATGGTTAGACATGGCTCGCTTTCCAGCTTCGAAGTGGAAGTGACGAGCGCGTTAGCTTGCGCCAACCATTTTCTTTGGTAAATACACTTCAATTTGATTGCTGGCGAATTGGTTTCGGCGGTCGTATTCCCCGGAACGGTGACGCTTAATGCAATTTAGGCTACCGTGCGCTCATTTTCACCTGGCCGGTTTTCTACTTTTCTTTTTTTCCGCACAACGGAGAATGTCAGGAATGACCGACCGGATCGATTTCCGACTCGGAACAACGCTTGGCTTCGAGAAAAATTTGTAATTGAATTCGCTACTGGGCGTGAAAATGAGCTGAAAAGCACGAATCGAAGCACTTCAATCTCGAGCTTTGGGGAGGAGAGGTGCCTTAACGCGTTAAGTTTGGTTTCTTTCAATTTACAGTTTGTGGAATTCGGGTGGCGTCTATTGTAGCACATTTCCAAGTGACCAATCCCTCTCTATTCGCCTTGGAAGTGAAGAATTTAATAAAGACATTTTAAATCCAGGGAATAATTAAGTTGTACTCCTAAAGATATTTTAAGTGAAGATGTTCTTAGAAATATTTTAAAAATACAGTTGAACAGCGGCCCAAACCGAAGAGGCGGTGACCCAAAAAAAATCGCTTTTCCGAGCAGGGAACATTTGTTGCGCGAACGGTATCATTAATAGTGCGGCACAGCCGAGGATAATGCTGACGAACGACGGTGCGCTGGTTCAAGTAACGCCATTAGTCACATCAAAAAATAACACAGCCATCATTAGTACGTCACCGTGTATTGCACCCGGGGGTTGTTCTGGGGAAATCTTTGGCCCGCTTTTCGAACAACACATGACGCCCAAGCCGAGGCACTCGGTTGTTCTCGGCGAACATTTAAAACGACTCCCGTGCCCGGATTCGCCCGCCTTTGCTACAAAAGGTAGCAAGTGAATAATGCGTTTTAACCTATCCCCCCCCCCGGTCGGAGAGGTACCTGGGAAGGATCCGTTGCGCAACATTATTCAAATGTGAGAAGTTACTTCGTAAGACGTCTTGGCGCACCATTATCAATCAACCGGCTCCGGCGCTACGAAATGCTCTTCGCTCGAACGGGCTCGAACTCACAAGTTCAGCGGAGTGAGTTGATTTTATTACACCTTAAAGCCTGCTGATGCCCCTTCGTGCAGTCGGTCGAGTGTGCGATCGGTACGAGTTTATGCAAATTGTACCTCCGAATTAACAAACGCATTAATCCTCAGCCATCACTTAATTGGCCTGACAGGAGAGGAGGAAGTTAATGTTCGGTTTCGTTGCGGAGATCGAAATAATTGATGATGTTTAACGTTAGGTACTTTTTTTATTCTATTTCAGAAAATTACGGAAAATGTATACCACCGAAAGTTTTCCAACAAGCATACATGAACACACACACCCACACATATCCTCCCCTGTCTACGTGCAAAATGTTGTTTGTAATTAAAAAGAACCTTTATTTTGATTACAAAATTCCAATCCCTAACCCGGAAATAGTGTGGTAGAGTGGGAAGAGGATTGTTCGGTGCAGGGGAAATGGAATGGAATGATGTGTTTTGGACACGCATCGGATTTTTCCCGAAATATCGAGCCTCCGACGGAGGACCTCGGAATCGACTCCCATTCGCCAAAACCCAGTTGGCGCATTTCGATAATGGGGTGGAAAATTTCATTAATGTAGCATCCTTCCATTTTCCTACCCACAGACACACACACACACAATCATGTAGCCCATGGCTAAGCAACTGTAAAACAGTGGTTGGATCTGTTCTGGTTCTCCAGAATCAGCGAAAAACCAACGTTGCACACTCACGCACGACGCACGTGATGGTGGAGTATGAATTCAAAATGGGTGACCATCCAATGGCCGGGGACACCATTTTCCCTGCCATGGTCTAGGAAACGCAGCTGGACACGGTGTCCACTTGTGTCTATTAGAGACGTGCGAACAGACCAGCTCAAAACAAAAAGTGGAGTAAATTTGCAACAACCGCCTGAAACATTGTCACCAGCAACACACACACACACCAGGGGATGTCGGTGGGTGGGCGAGGTCTCATGCGAAATTAATGCCTCGTGCGTGTGGGGCGTGTGTGTGTGTGTCGATGTCGCGGAAAGCATGTCGACGTGGTGCTCATTTATTTGTAACGTGCGCGTATTGTTTATCAGTCGCTGCTGCCGTGCGTGTGGCTTTCGGGAAAATCCGTTGTCCGAACCAGAACCAGCCGGTTGCTGCTGATGTGATTAAAATACAGTCATTGCGTTGTCCGAGCAACCGCCAACCATTTGCCATTTCCGGTTCGGTATCTAATCTTGATGGGTGCAGAGTCCCGGGCGCAATGAGATAATTCCGACGGCGGAAAACGGGTGCAATGGGGTGTGCCAATGTGAAAAGTGTCAAGCGGGTAATGACAGAAAAATACCTCGGTTGGAACCACAAATAACACGCATTGAAACGGGAGATACTGCGCATCATGAAGGATTCATCGGTTAAAAACCTGCAACTATAATAGGCGAGGTTGGCGAAAAAAAGACACTCTTGCCGTACAATATTCAACACAATTAAAGGGGAACGCCTCTACGTGACGAGTCACCAAACTGAACGGTCCGCCCGAAGGTCAGCGTGCCAAGGTAAACTTTACTGCCAACTGCAAGCAATAAACGTTTAAAGTTCACCAAATTGCCCTTGCCTCTCGCTTCGTCTTCTTTCGTAATCGATCATACGACATACAGCTCACGTTCACGGGGGTTTCCCATTACCTGCGCCCGAGGGTTAAGCGTTTACAAACAAACATTGCCCACCGCACCAAAACATGACCTGGCTTGGGCCAACCTGGGGTAATTAATATTTCGTTTGCCACAACCCTCCAAGCTGACGTCAGCGGCCGCCTCGTCGGTAATGATTGCCGGACGACGCCGGAGCCTAAGCTCCCATAATACCTCGTCGTTTGTGTGCGTTTTTTGTTGTTGCTGCTCGTATTATGGCTGCCAATTCCCATTACATCGGCGCCATCCCGAAACCGTTGCCGATCAGAGGAATTGATCCCGGCAAACTGTTGAGCCGCGCGTCAAGATCGATTACGAAAGACCGGGGGAAAGCCGGAAACCACGATGGAGGATTTTAAAATAGTGCCACAACAATCGCAGTTGTCAGCTGAGTTTGGAGGGGGTGGCGGCAACCACAACGCCCCCCTCCACCTCCACCTCCACCGTGGGGGAACCTTGGTGGACAGACAAGGGGTAGAGATAACGTTCGATTGTGTTAAAAGGTTCTGCTCAATTATACTAACACGTAATTAAATATGGATGCATAAATCCGCCAAATTGAAACCTAATGGCCCATTGAGAAATTAATTTATGGATTTTGAACGTCGGAATGTCCTTCCCTTTCCGCTCGCCGTTGTACCGGGTTTTCCGGCGTTTGGGATCGGGCCATTTAAAACCCCTTCCTCGCCTCCTCGCCGAGGGAAGCCTACGAGTTCGAGTTCCGCGTTATCTTGAAGCTTCTCGGTGCCCTCTCGCCTTTCAACTCCAGTTTGTCGCCGTCGGTGTAATTGTGTAATCGTTTGGCCAAGAGCTTCGATGCGAATTGCAGTCGCTTTTCCCAATCTGCTGTGCGGATAACACACACTCTCTCTCTGTGTCTCTGTTGCACCGAACGTGAAGGTGCAGCCGATTGTTGCAGCTGGTCCACGGGCAGCTGGAGTTCCCACGGAGATTTTGGGGCCGTCCGCTCGGTCATAAATATAACGAAAATTTTACGCAAATGCGTGCAGTCCGGCGCCCGGGCTCTGAGGCTTTCAGTCGATTAATCCTCGATTAAGATACGTTTTAATATTTATTAAAATTCATTCACACAAAACAAAAAACAAAAGGGGAGAGGAAATATGTACATATATCCCGCATTAAAACATACCCCCCTCCTCACCGTTCCCGGTTCCAGACCGTCTCGATTCACTGAGCACTGATTAAAATTTCATCCTCACCAATCATATTATAAAAAGGCACGACAAGACAAGTGGAAACCAGTGGGGGGGTGGAGAAAACAACATTTAAAAAAGCCAATACCGAATGCAATAAAACCGGTTCGACCAATTTAACATTCCGGGGTTTGGTTTTTTTTTTCGGGAAGCGCTGCACGCACCTCACGAATGAATATTGCGATTGTAATCGCGCAAAGCCTATGATTAAGTGTTTGCTGAGGTCGCACGGCGAGAGATAGCAAATCCTCGGAAAAGTGTGTGTACCGAAAGGGGGTGCGGGGTTACCATTAAGGCTGTTTGTAAACGAATCGGGGTGGATTTGACGCGCGGCACACGGATTGTGTAAAAGTTTACGCGAATTTTTATTATCGCGGCCGGCCGGTGGAAAAACCCCGGTGAGCAAACATGAAAGGGAGGAAAATTTTGTTCCGATGTGTTGGACCGGGGAGGCCATGATTAATTTTGAGCTTAATAAAGGCTCTATTTAAAGGGAAGTAGCACAAAAAGAGTAAAAACAAAAACATATAATGGCCGCATTAAGCACGCATGGATGAAAAATAACGGTGGTTTTTATGTTTCGTTCTATGCTCATTGGTGTTGGACAATAATTAAATGTGGCCTGTGTTTGTTTAAGGATAGAGAAAGGATGTTATGTTTTATTGGAATTAAAGCATCAAACTTACACGATATGTTGTGCTCTTATCCAAAACCAATGATGAGTTTCATGTCACAAACACGCAAAATACTACCGAAACGATTAATGAGGTGTCATAATACATAAACTGTTTATCGTGTGTTCTACATTAGATTTATTATCCCTTGGATGGTCAAGGTTTCATGTTCTTCCTTGCTTCATGCTATCATCTTTCAAAAACAACACTCAACCCTCTGGTCCAGCGCGTTTGGAAGGTTTTCATAAACATAACAATTAAATTAGCTTACTCCTAAAAGCTGCCGTAAGGATGGCCCGGTTTTTCTCCCATTCTGGCATTAGCAAGGTCCTTCCACCCTCCTCAGCGCCATTTGATGGTGCGTGTGTGTGTGTGTGTGTATGCATCGGATGGTAAAATAAATTATGTTATAAAAATCCCATTAGCTGGCTGCTACCGGCAAAGTCCCGAATCCGGTTCACTTTTGGCGCCATAATTTTGTTTATCCCGAACGCCAGACCCCTCATCCTATCCCTTTCCCCTCCTCGGTCCTCGGTGTCATTTACTACCTCTTCTTGTGGCCCGCGGTGGGTAACCAGAGCTAAGGCGCCCTACGGCGACCCACCCTAAGCTGGAGCTTGTTGTGTCGGGACCAGCATGGTTTCCCTTTTTCTCCTTCGTCCTCTCTTCCCCAGCATCCCCACCAGGGAGGGAACGGAAAGGAGGCCATAACTTCTCTCGGGTGCCAGTCGGTTGTAATCCCCTATTAAGTGGTCTCGAGGGGATTTCTTTTCGGTTAATCCTCTTAAACGGTTTCTTGTGTGTTGTTTGTTTGCTCGGAAGGAGTCCCGGTAGGAGATTTTCCCCGCTTTCTCACTCTCTCTCGGAGGAAAAGTTGTTTCCTTTGGAATTTCGTTTTTCGGCGTGACAGAAATAGATCTTACTAGCTTTTCGGTCGTGTCTCGTGTGTGTGATGTTTTGTTGTATGAGGAAAATTAGTCCCGAAAGGAGGTGACGTTCCATGATGAAGTGATTCCTGATAATTGTCGATTTTCAATTAAGAACCACGGCGAAGAAAGGCTTGTATTAAGTTCTAAAGGAATCAGAATTTAAAAGTATACAGTATTATGAAATATAATAATTGGCTGGAGCTACAAATCCACTTTTTTGAGCTCTCAGTTATCTCAAATCGCAACGTAACGAAGTATTTCCACGCCATATCTGGATAGAGCCGGATAAGTGTAGGTAGTTCTAACCGCGAATAACGCATTAAACTCCCCGCTCTCCCCTCCCAACGTTGTTGGCCAATTCGAGCCGCAGGCCAATAAAGGGTTTGCTGGCGAGTTTCATGACGGCTGACGGTAAAAACCCGAAGCCCCGGTGTCGCAACCTTCGGAACTCTACATTACGTCTTTCTTGAGTCTGTCATAAACTTGCCGCCGGCACCGGGTACCTCCCCCGTACCTCCTCCACCTCCACCGATGTGTAAGTTCGATCTACATCATTCGAATGACTCTCTCTCTTTCTTTCTTTCTCCTTTCCTCTCTATCTCTGCCGAAGTGTTTAGGCTGTGAAGTCCCCCGAGACACACAAAGGCCCGGTCCTCTGGGGTGCGTTGCACCTGGATGGATGTCTGGCGAAAGTGAGAAAATCAGCACCACGGCCGTCCATTTCACCCGGCAAAACCCACGATGTAATTTCTTCCAAGTGCCCACCTACATTCCACACAGAAACCTGCAGGTGATCGTTACAATCCCCGCGGGCCCTCAGCTCGTGTCGCCCCGGCCACGTACGACCCGTGCGTTGAAAATGGGTAAGAGCAAGAGGGAGGGGACGAACGTCTTGCCGTTTCTCATGGGCAGCTGCAGCCGTGGTTGCTCCCACCATTTTTCAATCACCCACCCGGTCGAGCGGACGGACGAGGTTTTGTGGTTTCTCAGCCGCGGGTCCACGAGCCAGTGGACAGCACCGGAGTTCGCACTCCGTCATTTGGCGTTGCTGATTGATAGCCACCGGTAAGAGGTTCGCGTTCGGTCGTTCGGCATCGAAGTTGGCGAGGGTTTTAATACAGCGCCGTGCAATCATAGCTACCCTGGCAACTGTTGCTGTAGAATATTTTGCCAAGTGAAATCAGATAGCGTGAGTGCAGGAATAACCGGCTCGAAAAGGTCTATTTCAAGCTGGCCGCTATGAGCAGCAGAGTGTACTAAAAGGCGAGGGATAGTTTCATTACCCATTTATCGAACCATTCTCCAGTGTTTAGGAGTCTGAGAAATTTAACTCCCACGAGTGTCCGCGAACGAGTGCTTCCGAGAATTCTGCAAACCCATTTGCTCCAGAAGCTGCCAGCAACTGTTCGCTAGCGAATCTGTGAAACTTTTCAGTGCGGCCCCACCTTCCGTGTGTGGCTCAGAATCTAGTTCTCGAGCGCGCAGCTTGCTACCGAACAGCTTTAACGAACAAGTTTCCCAACTCTCACGCCCCGTTGCAGCATATCGCATCCGACTCGCTGGAAAGGGAACGCAGCCGTCCACACCCGTTCGGTTTGATTTGCCAGTGAAGGAGAAAGTGACAGTTACACAATACAACGGGTGGCCACTACTCTTCTGACATCGTGTCGTCACGGCAATCACGGTGCCGGTTGGGATTATTACCAGTTGTTTGACGCTACGCCAACCTTGCGAGATTCGCTCGTGAGCCCAAAGCCGCGCCCTGCTATATAGCGCGAGTGTTTACGCTTCCTTCACCCCCTGTCACACAGAAAGCGGCCAAAGATGTCTGGCAAGGTGAGTAATAGTTGGTTGCATAATAGCTTTAAAGAAAAATCCAAGTACGCGCGGTGTGCGACGATAAAGACATAAAAGGGATCCCAGTTCCAATCCCGTCAAACCGAGAAGGTGTACATGATGGGGCTTGCAGGCCGGGTAGCGAGGAGATAATGTTTGCTCGTATTGGTGATTAAAGCCCTCGTGCCCACCGGCCGGAGTTGAAGCCCCTTTCCCTTTCTTTTGGCCCGCGGGGCTGGGAATTGTTTTTAACTACCTTGTCTTACTTTCGTCGTACCTTGCTTGCCTTTCGCTCTTCGCTCAACGCCCTACATAACCTCTTTCTTATGCCATTTTGTTTTGCTTTCTTACCCTCTTCTCGTTTATATTTGGCTTGCTGAAATTTTTGCGGTCACATATTTACCCGGTTCGCAAAAAACCAGGTCAGCAGTCGCAGCAGCAGCAGCAGCATATGTTGGTTCATCGGAGTTGGACTGTGCGCGCTGGTAATGGTGGTACAGCTGGCCGGTTTGGCCGAGGCGGACGCAACCACCACCTCCCGGACGCAGGTATCGGACGAGGCGCTCGACAAGGCGCTCAGCGACAAGCGGTACCTGATGCGCCAGCTGAAGTGTGCCCTCGGCGAGGTGCCCTGCGATCCGGTCGGGAAGCGGCTCAAGAGTAAGTAGACACGTGTTCCTGCCTTCCCGAACGGGGTCAGCCGAACGGGGTAGGCGAAAGTTTTCATTGCATTGTCCCGGGGAGAGCAGATAAATGGAAGCTATTTCACGTTAAAGTTGGAAAAGTTCCGCCAGTACCATCGTCTGAAAGGCGAGGACGAGATAATGGGGTTCACTTAGGAGAAAAAGTAAAACTCAAAAAAATAGCGCAAGGTGGGAAACCTTTACCCCCCGGGGCGCATCGAATCACTTCCATGCCGGGCCGGGAAAGCGGGGAGGCATAATGCGAAACGATTTGAATTTGGCGCCTCTCAAAATCGCACAACTCAACTTGTTAGTTTGTTCGTTAATTAAACACAAGCGCGGGGTGGTGGGGAGGGGGTGGAAAACGGGGGAAAAACGTAAAGTGCAGAATGAAAACCTCGCAATCCATCACCCAGTAGGAGGACGCCACTGGCCAAATGCAGAAGCCAAGGAATTTGACCAACGCAAACAAACCATCGGGATGGAATCGGGGAAAAAGCAAAAAAAGGGGAAGGCTAGCAAAATAAGAAGCTAGGATTTTGCTGTTTGGCCATTTGCAAAGGCAAAGTTTGGCCCACCCTAGCCTCCCAAACAAACGCACGGTCGGTGATTATTCTACGATTTTCCTACGTCCCGTTCCTGCTTTAGTTCATCCGGTTCGGAGTCGTTTTCTTTCGTGTTCCGTTCGTCGTTTTCCCCACTCGTGTTTCGGCTCGGGGCTTCAAAAAAACGCAAAACACAAGCGGAACAAAAGCGGTCTTAATTAAAATTAAAATGATAATTACGTTTATTCCGTTCGATGACGAAAGCGAATGGCATTAGCACGGATTGAGTGTGTGGTGGAAAGCGTGGAAAGGGGATGGAGTTTGCATTATTTGGACCAAAAGTGGCTCAAAGTGTAGCAAGAACTATCTGGCCAATGGAGGAAAACTGAAACCCGGGGAGGGGTGTACTTTTAAAGTTTGGTGGGTTTTCGGAAGTTTGTCTTTGCTGCTATTGGTGTCTTTCCTCAAGTCAACCATGCGGTTTGTTGTGCATTGGGCGCCATCTGAAAATTGTATAATTATTTTTATACGCTTCGGACATAACACAGTTTCCGATTGTTTCCGTACGAATTAATTATTCTTCTGTACTGCAATCGCACTCCAACAACTTGGTTTACAAACTCGGACGAGATTGAGTGTATCGTAGCTGTTTGAGGAAGTCATTGGGTGGAACTTTGTTTAGTTAGCTAAAAGGCATCCTAATCAAATTCAAACTAGAGCTGCAAACATATCCGAAACAACTTCCCCCTGGTATCTAATTGCAAGTTTTTGTGGTTCGCATTCGGGTTTGCCCGGGAACACTTGTTTCGTCTCCGTCTAATGACTTTATTGCTTGTCTGGAGCCCTGATCCCTCGGGAGCTCAATTTTACTACTCGTTGTGTGGTGTGTTTGCATCCCTGTTTGCTTCTTCTGAGGCAAGCAAAGTTTATCGTTTTTGAATAATACTATTGAACGGTGGGGGCACTCCGCATGATCTCCACCCAGACTTTGTGTGTTTGTTTGCCTTTGATTGTTGTCTACAAATTAATCGTCGCTCGTCGTTCCCCCTTTGCGGAAGCGGAAGACTTTAAACGCTCGCTAAGTGACTCGAGAAGGAATAA
Source organism: Anopheles ziemanni (assembly GCF_943734765.1). NCBI lineage: Eukaryota > Metazoa > Arthropoda > Insecta > Diptera > Culicidae > Anopheles > Anopheles ziemanni. The sequence goes on from NC_080706.1 coordinate 2,583,720, forward strand.
AACGCCTTCCGTTGCGATGGATGGAGGGGAATATATATATTTTGTCAAGCATTTTATGGGCCGTAATTTCTCGCAGGCAGTCAAACCATTTAACACCACCGCGCGCGGCTTGGGCGACAATAAAAATGCGATTTATATCGTGTAGAACGGAGATGATATGGCCAAACAAGGATGGGAATAAATGATATATAAAGACACCGAAAGTTCCTTTAACCGGCACGCAACGGAACGCGTTGTTTTTCAATTTGATATCAACCCCGGAGTGGATGCAAATTAACATCATTGGGAACAATTGTTGTTGAAATTAATTATGAGGAATTTGTTGCCGAGCAATATGATTTAATTTATCAACGCAATCGACGGCGCACCGAAGTTCGTGCGTGAGGTTGTGATCTATCAAAGTGTCGTTGAATGCCCTTGATGAGGATGAATATCAATTATGAAGCAATTTAACGCATTCGCTCGATGGAGGCTTCCCTGTTGCGCGCGGTGTTCATGAAAATTCCTTCATTACATTGTTTCATTTAATGCGCTTTCGAGAGCATTAACACGCAGGGCACGCTCAGTGACAGCGCCGGGCGTCACGGGCTCATAATGAGATACATATGCGTTCATTAAGTTCTATTCTAAATTCAGCGATTTATGATTCCGTGTTTTGCCACGCATCGGCAGGTTTAATTGCAACAAATACGTCAGCGTGGTCCATATTTTGTGTTGTCGCGTTTATTTTTTAAGTCTCACCTCAGCACACCGCACCTCAACTCCTGTTTAAAGCTCTACCCCCTTTGGTGCAGCTCTTTTGGGGGCGCCATTAAGTGCGCTTTTAACACTTAATTAATTCGCACTTCATGGCACAGGGGTGGTTGCACCCCATTGACACCTGAAAGCGGGGTGGGAGAGGGAGTGCGGCCGGGGTGTCGATTGTCAAAATTGTGGCCCTTTTTCTCCGCTGTTGCTGGAACCCAATTCTGCGGGTGTTTGATTACGCCATGCGTTATTAGTGGTGGTGGTGGGGTTTTACGCGGTTTTAGAAGCGCATAGAGAAGTGCATAGCCGTCGGTGCAATGTGTCAATGTTCTGGTGCGTCTCATGCACGTCCGCCTGTCATGGCCGTGTGTTCGTGCGTGTCGTGCGAGCATTGGCCGTTCGGGAGTGGCAGACGAGCGTGGAATAAATATCACGAACTCGATGGTCGAAGCGCAGGGGGGAGGGAGAAATCGGGGGCAATGTTGACGATGGCAGCGGTTATACATAATTCATCGCCTGGAACGTTTCATGGTTTTGCACCGACCGATCCGCCGAACGTCAAAGAGCTATCCTCCGCGCCCTACCTTTGTTTACTTCAATGCCAATAAATTGTTGCATCCACCAGAGAGACACAGAGGGAGAGAGAGAGAAAGAGAGACAAGGGAAGAGAGATGGTGTTAATGCTGCTGTTGTTAATTAAATTGTTCGCATTAGTCCTAGGAAACCATAATTTATGGTTTGATAGATCGGTTTCGAGTGCAGCTTTGAGTGGGAGTTGGGGGAGTTGGGGGGTGGGGGGATGGACAACGTTTTTGTTTTCTTTCTATTAAACCATTGCAACGTTTTGTAAATGCCTACGACGAGACACGAGCGTCGCCATAGGGTCTATGTAAGCATTTATAAAACAGTTTATGAAACCACCATTTCAGATTGATGTTGTTTCCAAGCAAGCGGTGATGCAATTGGGAGGCAAATTAAAATAATTACTGCAAAACTCTCGTGGAGATTCGTAGAATTACAATTGATTTAATAATATTGACTCATCAATTGACATTCGTTGAATTTATGTATGTGATTTATTTATGCAAAAGAATTGAACATGTTAATTAACAATGGCAGTTAAATTTAAAATGCACTTTAGTGATGAGATCAACCTATTCTGTATACGTTAAACCCGGTTTGACCTTAAACTTTTACTTCCAATATTACCATGGAAACCTCTACAACTATGTAGTTTACTTGGATGGGGAAATTGTGGACCGAGGCAATGAGCGATTAATTTCAATCAATCAGATTTTTGTGCATCTTAGCATCCATCGATCAGTTTGGACTTTAATATAGCTTCCCGATGTGCGACTTTAATGCAAGAGAACGGTGGAAAGCGGACCGGTTTTTCGTCTGAGGTTTGCAATTAAGGATCAATTAAATCAGCAATTAAAAGCTAATTGTTTGCACACATTGCACATGCCTTCGGGGTCTGCGAAAGCTGGCGGTGGTGGCAAACGAGGGAGTTCTTTTTTTGCTTTCTGCCGTTGGTGAAGAGAAACATTATTCGTGCAAAACCATCGCCGGGAAGGACGCACGAAAATGAAAGTGTAAAATTACTAAATTCAACCATCCCATCGCCGCACAACATATCATCATTAATCGTTTTTCTTTACGCTTCCTTTTTCCAGGCTTAGCCCCGTTCGTCTTGCGTGGCGCCTGTCCGCAGTGTACGCCGGCCGAGATGAACCAGATCAAAAAGACATTAGCCCATTTGCAGCGAAATTTCCCGTCGGAATGGAACAAACTCGTGCAAACGTATGCTGGTTAGCTGGGGACGGGAAAGTTTCCGAAAGCAAGCGGTGGAAAAACGGGAGGGAGGTTTAAGTGTTATTAAAACTTTTGTAGGATAATGTAGTAATGTAAGAGTACCTGGTGGACCCTTTCGGAATTGACTGACAGACGGCCAGGGCGGAGCTAATGTAAGAAGATGTGCTGCAAAAATGAAGACACCAATAAAAGCTGTAAAGTAAGAAGAACAAATTCAAACATGAGAAAATTGGTTAAAAGCGTGAACAAATAGCTCGTGTAGCAAGTAAGCCCTTCAGGAAATCACACAATGTTTGCCGTCCATTTGAGCGGGGAAACAACAAAAGTCTTTCCAAACTAAATTGCTTCTGTTCGGGAAGATGAAAAAAGTTAATAAAAACAACTAGCGGGAGACAGTAAGAAAGGTAGAAGTGTAACATGATGAGATCAGGCCTGAAGGACGGTTTCGGATGCTTGAATAAAGTAACAAAAGCGTTCATAAATGACGCTACGAAATGACACACCGGCGAGTCGTAGCCGAAAGTTAAGTTTCACTACTTACCTACTGCATGTTACCTGGTTTTCCTTCCTCGCGCGTCGGTTACGTTTCACTTCATCCTCCTCGACCTGGCGGTTCGAAATTGGAGCCTGGGCCGCATTGTCAATGGAAGGGTTTTTCTCGGGGCAACTAGAAGCAAACTGTCAAGTTTTCCACATTTTCCCACACCCCCAACGTCCCCGTTACCCAAACCCCCACCTGTCGTGGTGATGGCATTTTTGTTTCGAATCTGGAAGGCAATAAGGCTGGCTGGCTGGCTGGCTTGAAAAGTGTTTTCAAAGCGACGGGCATGAATAATTTAGTAGCGAAATATTGAGCCAGTTAATGATTGCAAAGGGATGTTGGGGGAGGGGGGGGGGGGGGGGGGGGGTGGCGACATAAGAAAGCATGAATCGAATGGTGGAAAAATACACAAAACTTTATTGTTGAAAGAAGCATCGGATGGACTGTCGCCGAGAGCCAGGTCCTTCGCACGTATCAATTTTGTTCACTGTGAAGCTGCCGTACCAACACATGAACACCGTCTTCTTCAGATGGCTGAACGGTCTGAGACCGTTCCCTTCCCATCCCCCTTCCCAGAAGGGACATTTTCGTGTGAGCATTATTTTTCTTCACGTTCTATTGTTTACCGGCTGCGTCGCTTCCGGCGGAATACGAGCGTGGTTTAAACTAGCTTGACTTCTGCGCTCTAACGAAAGTGTTTGACTGCAGGCAGGAAACACAAACGCACATGTCCTGGGAATTTACCCCCTGTGTATGTGTGTGTGTGGGTGGGTGTAAAAGCCTTTTGACAAAGTTAAATTATTCTTTCTCAAAGCGTGGAACGCAAACGGAAGGTGTTAAATCCCGGAGGTGACGTTGGAGTGAAGTTGCAGAGAGAGAGGGGGAAGGAGAGAGACAGTGAGTGAGGCGAAGATGAAACTCTCCACCATTTCCGAAGGCTCAAGTCGATGACGGGGAGGGGGGTGGGGTGGTTTGTCTCGGGATGGGGATTAGTTTTGGCTTCTCCTTTCGCTGCCACACCCGACCGAATGATGCTTGGGATTCCGTTTTTCGAGTGTTAGGAAAATATTTTCCTTGTTCGGAAACAATTACACCCGTTTTCGTTACACTCGTCTGGTTTCATCTTGCTCTTTCTAACCGTTTTCCGTCTCGGTCGTTACGGTGGATGCTGGTGCTAATAAATTACGCTCGCTCTGGCCAACGATCCGTATTCTTGGAATGAAGGCAAGAAAAATAATGCCATGCTAGCCTTGAACTCAACTTTACCGTACAAACTAACTTGTTTGCTGCTGCTGTTTTGGCACAACTGTGTAATGATTACGATGAGAATACCGCAACCGGGTTACCTTCAGACAGGCCGAAAGGAACACTCCGAGATTGCATAACAAAGTGCATTAAGGTGAAGAATGCACTTTCCACCTTGAGAGCGATTGCTATCGTTTAGTGAAATATTCCTTTCCGTAAACACCCGCAGCAGGAATACTGGAACTAGTTGCTCAATGTCTGCATGTTATCTTCCTTCATAAGTCATACGATACTTTGCCAAATCGATAACATTACGAATCAAACCAATGCACCACGTGTGTCGGTTTTGATTTAGAGAGTAATATAGCAGGCCATGCTTGACAAAGGTTGTCTGTTGTGGGGGAGAAGCACTCTTTCGTTCGTTCGTCAGACAAGTTGAAGAAAGGGTACCTGAAAGAATAGGAATGGAAGTTTCGCTCAAAGAACCCCCTTAAGGAAAGGTGTAAAGTCCTGTTGAATTATTAATCCTTCCCCGAAGACAAACTCGGGCACTTGAAACGGGAACGGAGGAGCGCAAGAAAATCGCATTCCGCATCGTTCTGGCACTTCTTCTCGTGGAGCGATTGTCGGTTGTGCTTATTTGTGTGAAGATGGCGCGGGAGGAAAAGCATCGGGGAGTGCTGCAGCTCCCAGGCATCGCAGCAAGTTTCGCCAAAGGGAACGAAATCATTGCACACTGGAAACGCCAGGCGACAATCAAGGCGACCAATGGGTTCAACGTCGGTCCTTCGGGCCCTTGGAAGAAGCCTCAAGAACGTGCATTGCAACGGACCGAACGTCCCTCCTTGAATGTGTCGTCAATTTATGCCCCGTGGTAAGTGCCCTGCTGGAAGCACAGGGCGGTCGTCGTCAAGCGTCTGGAAGGCAGCTCGCTCGATTTGGCGCGATGTTTCGTGCTCTATTGTTTCTTGCCCGATTGTGCTCGATTGTGTAAAAACAGTCCGCGCCCGAGCAATGGAGTGCGGCGGAGTTTCCTTTCCCCACTTCGGGTTGGTCTGTTTTCCGTTCGCCTTTCGCAATTTATTAACAATTTATGAGGTTACTATTTGCTCGAGTGCAGTTTCACCTTTTATGCGCTGCATGGTGCAATTGAGGGAGTTTGTAGATCACTTGACGGTAGAGTTGTGTAAATCGGATCCAGATTCATGAATCTGAATGAATCTCTGCCTTATAAGGGATTCATGAATCTTTCGCCGCGAGATTCATGAATCCCAAAGACACACCAAATGGTGTAAAGTCACCAACCAAAAGTCGGTTGAGGGACCACCTTTTTTTTTTTTTTTTTTTTGGTCTCATTGTCCACGCCTATCGGGGAATCGGGGAGATTCATGACAGAACCATGAAAGATTCATGAAGATTCATTAAGGTTTCGAAAAATTCATTAAGCTTTGAATATTCGAATCCGCGAAGATTCATGAATCCATCTGAATGAATCTTAGGTAAAAGATTCATATGAATGAATCTCGCCAAAACATTCATTAAGCACAACACTACTTGACGGCGTCGTAACGGGGCTTGCGGCTTCGTTAGATTTACGAACCCGTGTACCGTTTGTTTGGAGAGCAATAAGAGGAACCTTTTGCCAATCGCAACTGCTCCGAAAGCGCAACCATGGGAACTTATGGCGTTTGAAGAAGTACATCACATAACTGATGCCATTACTACGCAGAAAGCGATTAAACTAACTCCATTTGATATTTAAGTTATATTTTAACATAAATAAAATATTAAGTTCTGTTTACACCACGACCAAAAGTGTTCCTAGAAATGTTAATGCAAATAAAGTGTTCGTAGTACTGATGACAGAATTTTTCCTTCGAATAAATAATGCTTTTTCAATAGAATATTTTGCGTTACGACAACAAGCATCATTAAGGGAGCTCAGTATAAAAATGTTGCCCCTGTTCGGATGTTCCGGCGAAACCGTGATCCAGTAAAACACATTAGGTCCACCAATCACAACAGACTATTAAATCACATCAACACCAGGCTTAACAGAAGCCCCGGTAGCTTCGCTCATTAGGAAAAGGAAAAGATTTTCGTCCCACCAGAGTTGTGCTATTTTTTTGTGCTTTGTCTCCTCTGCGTCCCCCCCCCACTTCATCGCCACCCAACTCATCCGAAAACATTATCTTCCGAAGAAAAACGCAGCTCCCCGCAGGCCAGGCTCTAATGGAACTAATTTCGCTGTTTACAGGCCACGGCGAGGGCTTCAGGGGTTTTGTGTTGCCATTTATGACGCTTATCAGCACACACTTTGCTCGGATGGTTTTGTTTCTTGAGAAAAACGGCTTACGCCGTCGGAGGAGATTGTTTTTCTTCCGTTAGTTTTTTTTTGTCCGGCGCCACGTCGAAAAGTGGCGGCCAAAGAAAAAACACAAACGCCGAATTCGAAAAACCGAGTAGCGCAATAGTGGAGTCGAACGAATAAGATAAAGTAATTATTTGTAACTAATTGCATCGGAAGTTTTTACGCCTTAAATGGTCCGGGCGAATGGGGGGGGGGGGGGGGGGTGTTCGCAACACACAGTCTGACTTAATTATTTTCCATTTACTACCACACGTCTACCCGGATGAACCCGGTCCCCCCCACCCTGTCTACTTTCCCTATTAGGGCCATTACTGTGGGTTTGCCTTTTTCGAGTGAACACGAAAGAGTGTTGTTCTATTTTTGCGGTTCCGCATGTCCAAACCGGGTGGGCTGGGTGTGGGTGTGTTTTGGTCCTTGTTGGTCCTGACGCACACGGGCGACCTTCGCATCCCTCGGATGTGGCGTAACCGATGTTCACGCGTGTAATCGCCCCTGGTCGCGAGGCGTACGACATTACCGGTTTTCCCCACAGCAAAAAGGGACCCACCGTTGGATCCTGATCCTTTCTACGCCAAAGGACTCCCATTGGTTGTCGGATGCGGAAGGTAACGGTACTCGGTCTTGTTGTAATTTAAATGTCACTTTGGTTAGGTTTGCCAAGCATTGCGTTTCGTTTGCGGAGTTGGGGAACTCACTCCCTCCACGGGTTTTCGGCTTGTGTTCGGCCGGTGTCGTTGTCTGCTGCTGACACACGTTCACCACAATCTTTTGCCCGGGCCCCAAACATGGGCGCACTCGCGCACTCGGACCGTTTTTCCAGCTTCAGCGTATCTTTTTCGCAGTCGACTCTGGTTTGGTACGCCTTCCGGGTGGGAGAGGCATGGTACGCCTCCACGTTTAGCAGCGACCCGACCCGGAGAACGTTTTCCCTTTTTCTGTCAAATCCTTCCCTCGGCGTGCCATTTCCCTCCCATTCGTCCCGCACTCCGAGGGTCCGGCTGGTAAGAGCCGTCGCAAGACGTTCTGACACGTATCTAATGCGATAATATATAATGAAAATTTATGCTTTCGCCAACTGACAGGCGAGAATTCTACCCTTACGCAGCGTTGCGCCCCTTTTCCGGCTCTGCACCTTTTCGAATGGTTGGGCTCGAGGTTCGATCGCTCGATGGATGTCGACATCCGGTGTCAGACGCTTGTTCTTTTTGCCGGGATGATGTAGAACAGCAAAGCTAAGGGCGGTAAAGGTCGAGTTCCAGTTTGGCCTGTCCTCTTATTGTCAGTCAAATCCGTGGGCTTTACAAGCGACTGTTTTAATAGAAAAATCATACGACCCCGTATGTTCGATCTAACAAATGTATGCTGTGTTCAAAGGCAAATTCTTGCGGTAAGCGGTAATTAGTTCAAATGTGTTTTACAAAAGATTACTTCACTTACAAAGACCTTTTCTTAAAGTCCTCACCCATGGTAATGCAAATCATTATTGCAGTTTTCAAAAAAGTGTTATAAATACTTTAACAACCGTATTAGCAAAATTCACAACAACGAACCATGCCGGAAGTTTATAGCAACGATAAAAAAGCTTGAGACAAGCAGATGTTACACATTGCAAATGAGAATTTAATTCTATGGTCGAAAGCGAAAGGTTGAAATTAAACTCTCTTGAATGAAGCGTCAATAATGCACATGTTGTTAGAAAACCTCTCAATTAAGATGTTTAATAGTATGGTTGAAAAATTACAACAATATAATTAAAAGCCAACCTGTATCAAGCTTGCTCTACGATATGCATAATAAGTAGTAGTACGTGTACTAAATGTAATTAAACAAAGTGACAACTTCCTCCGATTGCTCTGTTGCAAATTACTTGAAGAATTTCAGATCGATCTTGAAGGACGACTCAATTTCACTTTCCGCAACTATTTGCTAATTATGACGAAGAAACGCTAGCAATCCTCTAGCTCTCTATTTAGCATACAAATTAGGAGATGAACTTCGACGGCAGTGTCTCCAGCGTGGTGAACTTAAATCAAGCATCTGGGCCTGTCTATCGGAACTAGTTGGCTTCCACTTCAAAGACGGTAGAGATGGGTTGAGTTAGTGTCGGGGAAATAAACGGCCAACTATTTGACGACATTACACGGGCACGCCGCACCAACGGAACGACGATGTTGCTTTGAGGGGACGATCTCAGCCCCCTGAAACGACAACTCCATCTCGGTAAACATTAATTACATTCCTCGGGGCGTTGCCTTGTTACCTTGCAGCTCAGGAATTTGCACACTTAATTTGTACTCCATTCGGAAAACCGCAAAACCGGCTATAATCATCCTTGGCTTGTCTTTTCTTCCCACTGATGACCGCAACGTGTCAACGGATAGGGGTTCCGGTGCAGAATAAGCCACGGGGATGCCATTTTTGCCAGCACTCCGACCGGTTTTCACATTCCTGGGGAATAATCGATTGGACTTCTAGTCCTGGCGTCGGAATTCTATCGGAGAGTCAACCTTCAAGAAGAAAAGAACCCAGAAGGACACTAACGATCCCCTACCCCTCTCTACTGTCCCTCCCATCTCGCATCGTTCCTGGCAGCTTATGAATGCAAATGCCACGCGGGGGAAAAATGCATAGCTTATAAATAACGACACGCCCCGTCCGGTTCCTCCCGCGCTGTGTTCCATATTATCGACGCGCAGGAAAATAAAAATGAAACGATAGCGATTTTATGGCCACATTCTTGAAAGCACCACTCGCGAAATAGCCTTCGATCGGAAGAGCGGCGCGGTGGGGGAAGGGGAGCAACTGTCAGGGTGGGTCGTCGAAAAAAAAAACGGAAATACAGTAACCATTACACAAACTAATTCAGTAATGCTGAGCAATTTATTCATGAAAAGATGTTCTAACGTCGCCCGCACCATTCGGGCCCGAGAATGACCGAAGGACGGGGAAAGCAAGTGTGAGGGAAAAGTGTAAAAGAAAAGGAAAATCCCCGGCGAAAGCATGTTTATGGCATAATTTCGTGTCCGACACCACCATGACGGAAGCGTCTTTTCGCGCGCGCATGAAAATGGAAAAGTGGTCGCCATGACGGCAGCGTGATGACATTGTCGTCTTCGACTTGCCCGTCGTCTTCGCCGTTGCCGCCGATCGACAACGGTTACTATGATTCGTCGACTCTTGATATTCATTAGTGAAGCTCTCAATTTGCATGCTATTAGCCGTGACGGCCATAATGAGACGGGGGGAGTGTGTGCGCGTGTTTGAGAGGAATAGTCCAGAAGAACCAGACTTTGGGTCCCGCTTTCATCGAAGGAAGAAAATATGAAGCACGCGTTATGCTCCGATGCACACCTTTCGGTCCGTTTCGGACGAGTGGGCATTTTCGTTGCCATAAGTTCGTGTTTATCGCTTGTCGAGTTCAGGGCTACTGGATGACAGATTTCAACCGCCACAAGCATCCAGAGAGCATGGCGAGCCGGGACGGAGCACATTCATCTGCGAGGCGTTGGAGCGAAGAGGAGCAATAAAAAAGACGGCCATAAACAAACGGCGTGAAACATCTGGAACCTAGAATAGCCATCCCCCCATGGTTCGTCGTCGTCTTTGGAGTAAAGAACATCGCCACGACCAACCGACGTCGGGTGGGTGGAGTGGGAATGAGTTCGATGTGTTGTGCTGATTGATTAATCGACGAACCGAGCAGGAGCCGGCACAAGATGGCGCCCGCGTCCGAAAGGGCGGGACGGGGCTGGCGTTCCGTGGTGACAATCATTGATTGGGTAATCAATCAGCAGGCGGAATGAGCATCGCAATTGTTAATCCAATGAGCCGTACGCCAACCTCCGAGGCTCGCGATGCGGTGCGATGGAGCGAGTTTGATCGATTTGTCGAAGGCGAGCGGATGAATTAATAAGACTTACGCCGACTTCCGGAACCGCCGCTCGTGGTGGTGATGGCGATGAGTAATCTTCCCCGGAAATGGGGAAGAGAGGATGCCGGGGAAGGACAGCAAATCACGGGCGTAGTGAGGCGTGATTAGTTCCTACATTTAAATGCCTTTAGTCTCAGCCAGTCCGAGCTGTTTGGCACCAGCCGGCCTTAATGTGATTCCAGTTTCAATCGAACGCATTCAATATGCTGAATTTGATCAGCCGATAGTGAATATTTAATTGGATGATGACATGTCGCGTTCTGCTCTGTGTGTGTGTGTGTGTGTGTGTGTGTGTGTGTGTGTGTCATTGTGGTAGATGCATTTTCGGAAAACCGCCTCTTTGATGCCGTTGGTGCACAGCAGCGTCATCTGCAGCATGATCCTGGTTCCGGTTTAATTTAGAAGCTAAATTAGACGAAAACAAATCTTCCAGTGGTTGTACAGTGGATTGATGTTAAATCTTGAATCCATTTAATCGAAACTTTATTCACATTGAACCAAAGATTTAAGGGGTGATTTCCTGGAAAAGCAATTTTAAGACAAATGACAGAATAGCTACCGCCATATAGAAAATATAGAATCAAATTCATAGGAAAAGTTCTTCCCATTTTAAGTAAGACTTTTGTTTGTATAACCATCCTGCACACTGTTCTACATTCATAGAAACATACTTCATTTCTCCTTCGCAAAGTCTGCCTTAAAACTCTCGACAAATAAACCGATCCGTACACATCCCCGGAAGATACGTTTCCACTGTAATTGATCTCGGAAGTTTCGTCCTCTTCAACAACACCAGACGTACGTGCAATTGATGCCACTTAAATAGTTTTGTAATGAAAAAACTTTTCCTTCGGTTATTTTGCAGATCGTTTGCACATTCCCATATCCGAAGCCCGAATCGGAGTGGGGTCTATCGCTTTTTAGCAAGTGTATCGATGAAAGTTTTGCTTCTACTTACGATCGTAACGGCGCAAGCGATCGCTTTTGTTATCGCCTTTTTGCTCTCTTTCAATCGATCCAAACGCCCAGTGGAAGATCTGAATGTGTTACCATAAAACTGGTTGAAAACCGTTTGTACGCATAAAACATTTTCATTAGATACATCATGGCGTAAAGGAAGATAAATACTCCTCCCGTTGGACACAAGTTGTTCGGATGAGCAGCAAAAGTGTAAAGAAGAGGGTTTGTGAAATTGTTACATGCAGAAGGGCCAATCGATCGATCACTTTGTTTCTCAATGTTTCCCATCATCAACATACGACCATTCGACACCGTGTGTTCGTGTGACTTTTGATTCCTTGTTCTGGTTTTCGTTTCTCTTTTATTGGTTAGTACTCTGATGCGTTTCAGTGTTCCGTTTTTGTATGATTTTTATTTCCTCATTTTTTTTTCGCCTCCGTTCGACATCTGTCAACTAGGGTGATACTTTTCTTTGTTGTCTATTGCAATTTATTACTGGAAGTATTTGCTTAATATGTACATCGTAACATGACCGGCCCATTTGCTCACTCTCTGCCTGCGGGGACTCGGTGCTTTCGCTGTGTATGTCTTCCCATTTTTCCCTAGCTCTTGGAGCCCGTCCATTTTTCTCTTCTTCTTGTATACTGGCTCCATTAGCCTCACCTGCTGTCCCTTATTCTATCGTTCCTTCCCTCTCGTTTCACCCTTCTATAATTCGATCGGCCACTCGGTACCTTCCCCGGTCCGGGCGAGTCCGTGACGGTCGTTGTTTTCTGATTAATCCTAGCAAATTAGAAAACAACATTACCTTCGTTACCTCTTTCGCAGAGGGTGATGTCGTCGTCGTCGCCGCCGCCGGTGACAGATGGCGTGGAGAGCCGTTCGGGCCCTCACAGACCGTTCGGTGCGTGGTGAAAGACGAGCTCGGCCGAGGTTTTCTCCTTCGGCTTCCGGCCGATCAGGACGAGCAGCAGAAAAAGCGTTATCCAGGGAAGATAGATTTGAAAGTAGCGAAAAAAGGACACGCAGGACAGGGCCGTCACGATCAGGATGCTCATAAATCTATCCTGCAGCCCCGGCAACCGGTTCGGCCAGCCGCCGAGCGTCCCGGCGGTCCAGCGGCCACCGAGCAGCACCACGGTCGAGGGCGGCGAGGCCGAGGAGGCGGCGGACGAGCCGTGCGGGTTGGCCGAGGCGGAGGAGGAGGACGACGACGATGACGAGGAGGAGGACGATTTCGAGTAGGCCGTCAGCTGGGGATAGTTGATGTAGGTCTCACCGTTCGCTCCGTACTCGACGTAGGCTGGCGAGTAAGTGACGTACTCGACGATGAACCCGGTCGGGGGATAGGGCGTCGTGTCATGGGAGGACCCTGTGGGCGCGGGGGACGAATAAAAACGAGAAAAAATGACATCATTACAGGACGAAGGTGTTCTTGTCACGTTGGAGGGCTTTCGACCGAAACCGACCGGCACATCGATCGACTTAACAAGCAGCAGCCCAACAAAAGGGCTTCACTGGCGCACTGGTGTACACAATGTTGGCACGCTCTATTTTTTATTGCACTGTTATATTTTACGTAACTCTTATGAAAATAACCATTAAACAATAAATTTATTAATTCCAAAAAATAAAAATTCATACCCGCAATTTTTAGTTAATAATCAAATCAGGTTATAAATATACTATTATTATACAGTGTTTGTTAAGGTTCTTTTTAAGTTAGGGGGAAAAGAAGAAGCGTAGAAGCCATGCCTGTTTCATCAAAGATCTAGTAGGCTTTTCTCATTTATGTACGTGGAAAGTTGGTCCTTTTCTATAACGGAGGGTCTAGTCTCGGAAAGGATAACCGACGTATCGGCCAAATGTTAAATATTTGTTCCATTTCTTCACAGAATTAGTAATAACTAGTCCAATGAGATAATTAACAAACCATCCAGTATCGAAAAACGCAAGTGTTATACGACTTGTCCATAAAAGTAATTACCGCATTTGCTAGATAAAGATGTAATTGGAAAGTAAATAACTACTACAAGAACGCAGAGTCAACATTTGGTTTAGAGCCTCGAGAATATACAGTGTGTCATTTGCAACTGTTAGGAAGCTAACTTTCGCAAACATAAATAATTGTGCCACACAGCCACACACAAGTGTTTTGGATCGAACTGGAAAGGACATTGCTGGTGAAAGCTACTCACTTGGGCCCATTAGTGTCGTTCGACGGCGCGACGGCGGAGTGGGCGGAGGTGGCGCCGGGGTGGTGGTGGTGGTAGTGGTCGTCGTTGTCGTCGTCGTCGTGGTCGTCGTCGTGGTGGTGGTTGTGGGCCTTTTAATCTCTGCAAATTGCAATCAGGGGACGAGAGAGAGAGAGATGGGAGAAAGCAATCGATCACACAACAGCAGGCACAAACCCCAGAATCTAACCTAATTCATGAGCCCAAAAGTGGTTTCCCCACCCCAATGGGAGGGTAGTCATTTGGCCTCCGTTTGGCAACGTACCGTACAGCCGGATCGTCCGGTTGGCCTTGCCGAAGGCGTTCGATGATATGCACATGTAGTTGCCGGCGTCGGCCGCCGAGAAGCTGCGTATCCGGAGCGTCATCTTGGACGCGTAAAGGCTGCCGTAGTGCTGCTCCCGGATCTCGTACCGGTCGCCGTTCAGCATGATCTCCTGGTAGTGGTCTGCGCCGCCGCCGGAAGTGGTGCCGGAAGCTGATGGCACCTCCGAACCGCGGACACCCTTCGCCACCTTCGTCCAGTAGTTGACCGAGCGAGGAAACGACTCCACATCGCACTCCAGCTCGACGTCCGACTCTTCGTAGGCACCGAGGAGCGTTTTCGTCGTGGTCACATTCGGTGGAACTGGGGGCCGAGATGGGAAACGAGTACCTTAATAAACCTGAGACGGGGAAAATCTTTTCCCAACCCTCGACCAAAAGCACACTTACAGTGAACGTTCAGATAGACACGCTTGCTGACGGCGGGCGGAACCTCGTTCGAAGCGATGCACAGGTACGCACCCATCTGCTTCCGGCTGACGTGGGTTAGATTCAGAAAGATGCCGACATGCTGCTCAACTACCAATATAGAATGAAAAAACAGAGAGAGAGAGAGAAAAAATCGAATGCAAACCATACGATCAAAGTTAGTTACTTGAAAACAATAAAGAAAATTGATATGCCCAAGAAAAAAGGGTCAATAGAGCGGACCATCCTTCCCGACCTTCGCACACAACTTGTTGCCTTCGACATCAAAGTACTTTTACGCCGTTTTTTTTTTTTGTGCTTCGGAAAAGGGGCAGACAATTTCAGTTACACTTTTATTTGCTCCTCTGAACCTTTGTCGGTTCTCGGGTTTGGCGGTTGAGTGATGATAAAATAAATAATAAAAAAATATCCATCGTAGCAAGCGAGGAAGGATACTCGATACGGAAATGGGGAAAAATAAATGGTGAACAATATTGGCCTCAATTTGAGGTTAGAGCCGCCGCCGCCGTCGGTTGGCTATAAATCAAAAAACCCTTTCGCTGGAAATTTGAAGGAGACTATATGGAACATAAAAGTGGTTAAAGGTAAAAAAATGATTTTTCATTTCAGGGAAGGAATTTCCCATTTTCACTTACATTTTCGCATTTCGGTGCCATTGCGCTGTACATAGATTGGGCTTCCATTATCTCGTCGCCAGGTAACCTTCGGTGCTGGATGTCCGGTGGCGCGGCAGAAGAACGTTGCATTTCCACCCTCGCGCACGGTCAGATCCGAGGACGACTGCTCGTCGGAAATGTCGGGCGGAACTGTTGGAAAATGGACATGAATTGCGCACCCCCCTGCACCGTCGACGAATACCTCTCGGCTGATTGCTACTTACGCTGCACGTCGACGCAGCCTACTTGCTTCTGAAGCGGCGTGACGTTTATTTGACACATGTAGCAACCACGGTCGGATTCCCGCACGTTCCGTATCTTCAGCCGCCAGACGTCGCGCTCCTCCTGCGTCACGCTGTAGCGCGAGTTGTGGGTCACCACCCGTCCCTGGAGGGCCAGGACTGTCTGATCGGAGGCTCGCATCCAGCCGACCTTTGGGGTTCGCGGAGGGGTCACGAGGTTAGCTTATGGTCGACGGGAGAAAGGGAAATGGCACTTACCTTGTAGGCACCTAAATTTTGTACAATGCAACTGAGCGTCGCCTCTCTACCTATAGGAACTGTCACGTTCTCGATGGGACTCGCAAAGCTCGGCTTCTGCTCGTGCTCGTTGCCACGTGTTTCCGGATTTCCTAAAGGGAGGGAAGAACACACACACACATGCGCGTACATACAAGGTAAATCAAATGTCAGACGGGAGAAAAAGCGTGAATTTTCAAACTCACAACCGGAAGGGCTCGCAGTCCCGTTTCCCTAGGATGGTATTTTGCCTGCCACGGAAAAATCCAACAATCCGAAACTATTTCCCTTTCCCTAACAAGGGAAAAGTGCCCTTCGTGGGAGCTAGGTTTTTGACAACCTGGCGACAACCACCGGTGTGTTCGCGTTGTCTCTAATTTTTAATACCTTCCGTCGAAATCAACTTTTTGAGTACAAAAACAAAAAACCAGTGGGAAAACCTGCTGCACGGGGCTGCAATTGGATTTTTCCATTTCAATTTTGCGGCGGTGTTCGACGGGTGTTTTTTTCCGTCGGGGGGGTTAGTTAGTTTGTTCGTTGGACCGGCTTGGTTGGAAGCTGCTGGACGGTATTATGTAACGAAGCCCCGCGGTGACGTTGATGAGACACAAAAGATAGCAAAAGCAAGCAGCAGCGCCCGTGGAAAACTTTCGCCACCAAACATTGCAGGCAGGAAAACATCCACTGGTTGGTTGGCCCTGATTGGAAAGTTTGCTGCCTGGAAAGCTGCCTGGGCGTGTTGGGGGGGGAGAAGGAAAATATCACGCAACAAAAAAAGGAGTACTATCCATTTCCCAGGGCGAGAACTCCCCGAAAACCGAACCCTCCAGCAGCTCACCGGTTTCGGGCTGGTGCGAGGGTGTTTTCCAGAACAACGGGTGGTTGGAAAAATCGTTGGTGGGAATGTTAGAGTACAGTAAATTTCGGTCCACACGCATCGGTTGTTGGTGACAGTTTACAAAGCCAACAGTAGCTCTCCAGCTTTTCCTCCGACAAAACACACCCCTAAGATTGGAACGGGAACGGAAAACTCGAGGAGTGCACAACGTGTTAGTGGGTGTGTGGGTGTGTGTGTGTGTGTGTGATGATGCTGGATAACTTTCCTTTTTTTTCCTCTTTAGACTTTTTTCAAAAGGACCTCAAAAGGGAGATTCTGCAATACCGAAGGGTTGGGGGGTGGTTCGAATTTTCGTGTTTACTTTTCACAGTTCAGTGTTTGCCATGTTGAGTGTGAAAGCATCGGGCGGATTGGTGATGTTTCCCACCAAACACACACACACACACACATACTCGTTAGGGAAGGGAAACTTTCCACCCGGAACAGAGAGAAAAAATGCGTGCTCGGGAAAAACCCGTGGCGGCGGGATGCAAACGGTGGAAAATTACAGTTTAATTGTTGTGTATGTGTATACGCCGTTGGCCGCGGCGACAGCTGGTTCATGTTCCATGTTGTTCGGCTTGTCGGAGGGTCTGGTTTTGGTTATGGGGCGTTTGTGATTAACAAACAAAAAAAAAGGAAAGAAAAACGAACCGAATTTCGAATCGTTTCCACCCAACTTTTGCCCTTCGTTTTTGGAGCAAACCCGCACACCTGGAGGGTTTCCGATGGGGGCGTAACAATCAAAGGCAGTGTTGCAATGTTGGTTTAGGACGCTCTGTTTGTACTTTAATTCGTTCGTGCCCGAAAAAATGCCACATGTATCGTGCCAAACGTTGACCTTTTACGGTCACCTAATGTAATGCGATCAAAAGCGTAAAAATTCGCGAACATAAAGTGAGGTGGGTGAGGGATGAAATGAAACGTGATCATTAAAAGGTTAATCAAAGGGTGAACTTAACTGTTTGCAATCCATGCGGTACGTAATTTTCTCTTATCTTCGTGCCCGTTTTGCTCGTGTCATTAACAGCCAAGCAAAAAAGGAATTGTTTTTACGAAAAACAGCAGATCGAATAAAATTAACGCCCTTCCCACGGTTGCAGTTTGTGTCGTGTTTGGTATATCATTTGAACATCTGATCCGGTTGTCGATTGGATGTTGGATTGCGGGTCCCCGATCCCCCGATAACCACCACACACCGGGGCGGTGTTTGCGGGTGCGACAATTTCCCAACCCATTTCCGAGGAAAAACTATGTCCACGCCACACATGGGGCAGGTGGGTGAAAACAATACGAATCATGTTCAGAAAATAAATCATCGCTCGAAATCGAATATCGAATATTTATATTCGGTAGGCAATAAATTCAAGCCGATCTCGTAAATTACCTTTCCTGTTCGGGGAGGAAATGGAAACGAGAGAAATCAATTCGAGTGTGTGTGTGTGTGTCGTCCGAGGAGACCAGGTGCTAACACTTCCTTCCCACTTCCGTTTCGCTCCTTCCATTGGTTACTCAAAAGGAACGAAGGAAATGAATCGATTCAACTCGAGCAATGTGCGAGCCATTTTTCTTTCTCGAGACTGAGAATTGAAACTTTACTCCAAAAGGCGCATTGGAATCTCACACGGGAGCGTCCGTTTCTTCCCTTGGTCCACCTTCGGCGAAGGAAGGTATCCGGGACTCCGGCAATTGCAATTGAAACTCAAATGAATCAACATTTGGGCAGCGAGAGGAATGCGATTGAAAATGCGAACGAGCCTTCGCTCCGAAAGGGGTTTTCCATTTCCCCGGCGGGAGAGAATCGGTAAATTACAAATTATTCTGGTGTGATTTTGGACCTGTTTTACCCACAAAGGAAAGGACAAGAGGGAGGAAATAGTTATTAGCTACCGGTTAATCGATCTGCCAAATGTTTTTTTTTTTTCGGGAAAATTGGAAACGATTTTTAGTCGAGTCACACAACGGGTCGTGGAAATGTGCTGTGTTGGAATTGCTAATGGCTTTTGGGATGCGGGATCGCATCATTACCTGAGGAGGCACGTGAGCAGACGTACACGGAAACGGTTTCAAGAAGTAAGTCATGTAGAAGACGATGTGACTACGATGCATTTTTCGCTTCCGCATGAGCAACAACCTATGGCTTTCATTTCAATTTCCGCGCTACAGAGAAATGTTTTACGCTTCCGGTTTCATTCAATTTCCTGAACGATTGTTTTCAAGCGCTTTAAGAAGGACCGGATTTCTTTTCGGGCACTGAAGTGTGCAATATTTCATTGAAAATCTGAAGGAAATTCATCCCTAGCTACAGCTTCAATCAAGCTTAAATTTCAATCCAACAGTGATTGTTACAGATGACTGGGATTTAATATGGAAACTGGCGACCGGATCTCGGTCTCTTGGAGCACCCGGAAAAGTGCTCAATCCGAAACCCTCGGCCCCGGTTTCGAACGAAAACGCCGTGAGCCAAATAAAGTGTTATAATAGTGCGAACAAGTACAAAAACCGGTTTCCCATGTGTCCTCTCTTCCATTCCGAAGGAACGGATTAAGGCAACTAAGCTGACGCCATAAATTGTGCCACCCCCCCACACGCCGGGTGGGTGGAAAAACAGTTCCCATTGCATCGCGCAAATTGCCCTCCATCAGTCTAATAACGATCGATTGGCTTCGGGAGGAGTAAAAGAACAACAACATCGTCCCCGTTCCGAGCGTGCCACCGAGATTTGCTTTTGCTCGACGAGACACACAAATTTTCCCCCCACCTTTTGCAGAGGAAGAAGAAAAAGGCAGCGAAAACCTCTCCCGAAAGTGCTGACTAAGCGTGCGCTCGGCGAAGCAGACGGTTTCGGGAGATAAATCAGTGCATCGCATCGTCGTACCATCAGGCCTTGGGCCGGGAAATTTATTGGTTTTCCGCCGAGACCGAGCGAAACGGGGATAAACACATGCCTGGTGTCGGCGGGGTGTCACTGGTGTTGTTGTTGGTGTGGAGGAAAACCTGCTCACCATGGAGATGGTATTTTTCAATCAACGATTTACACTCTAATCCCATCTCGTCCGCTTCAGGGGTGTCCGAGTTCCGGTGGTGCTTTTGTTTTCCCACCCCTTTGGGGGTTCGTTTTAACGTTCCACACTTTTCCGGTGATCAAAAGGCGAACCTACCATTAACCGATACATCCCATAATGACCAATTTCCTCCATTTTCCGTTGGTGTATTGTTAATGGTGCGACGGTCGGACCAAACCGGTGGTCCGTGGATTACGACTTTCCCTCAAACCACAGAAGCCTCACCAAAAAAAAAAAAAAAGGAGAACGATTTTCCGCATTGTCATGAATACATTCTCTCGGCCAAAAAAAGACAATGAAAGCTACATCGTCCACAGTTAATGGGATCGCTTCGGGTGGGGTTGTTGGCTTCAGGCGGAACAAACAGGGACCAATCCTAACTCATTTCTCGGTTTTCCGGTCAATCAACCGTTTTTCCCTCCCCCTCCGGATCGTCGTCAACCAGCAGTCCTCGTTGTGGCGCATGTGGTGAACCTCGATCCATTTGAAATGTGAACGGAAATGTGTGTCCTGGCCGTTGCCACTTTTTCGTTGGAACACTCAAGCATCAAAGAAATGTTTGTCCTTTGCTGAGAAATCGTGATTGGCGCCGAGGAACAAGTCAAAGCTTCCAATCGAAGTTGCAAAATGACCAAAATGTTGATGCCGTAGTTTACCTTCCCTATTTTTGGAAGCGCTTAGAACAAGGGTTGTTGTAAAACTGATTGAAAAAGGTGTTTGCTGTAACTGTTGGTATAAGCTACTGCCTTCATAGACCTTAAAGCAAGAGTTGTTTATTAGGAAAACAGCAAGCAAATGCAACCGCTTCCAACGTTCAACCATATTTGCTGGATGCACTGTGCAGATGCAGCCGAGTTTTACTGCGATATCCTTCTCTTTGACGCAACGCATCATCCGCATCAACCGTAAGGTAGATCCGCACACCGGAAATGAAAATTTAGATCGATACCAATATCGTTACGGGTGGGGGGAAAGTGGGGTGGGCAAGAAAGGCGCCAATACATGACACACATTCGAACGCGTCCCGGACGCATCCATTGGGAAACAATTGGCACTCGCTGCGTCGGCCGATACTTTCCCGGATTTCGGATTCGCCGAGCTTTATTTGTGCCATCCGGAAACCAGATGTATATTTTCTCTGCAAAATGAACCATTGCGTATGATCCGGAATTAGGTTCGCGTGGGAATGTTTCGAGTTTCGGGCGAGTTCCATAATTTGCCACGATGTGCCAGATGTTGAGCCCAGCAAACTGCACCGAGTGTTCCCTTTTATGTGGGGCCAAGTCCTATCATCAAGGTTGGTTCCCCGGATTTAACCCGGGCCAGTAATCGGAAACGCTCGACCAACCGACTCCGAACCGAACTCTGTTCGATTCGAAAACCCTGCCTGGTTGTATCGAGCTCTTCCTTCGAGCTCGACATCGCATCACAAACAAATGGTGCATTTGCGCTCAATCATTATTCAAACGCTGCAACTGCTGCACGATAAAGCGTTCAGGAGTGTCCCCATCGTATGCATTGGCACAAACACTTTGCCCGCAACCAAAGGTCGGCAGGTGGTCGAATCGGAACCTTGCAAATGTAGTTTTTGTCACCTGCTGTTTGTTCAACCAGTGGAGCGGAGTATTGCTCCCTGTTAACTGGAAGGGAAGCGAGGAAACCGATTGTCCGAAGTCTGTAACAAATACTGCAATTGTTCAATAGGAAATTTGAACTCTGCAGTGATTATATTTCATTGGAATAAACCCGATTCTTCGACCGGATTTATTTGCATGATTTGTTTCTTATTTAAAGTAAAAAGTACCAAGGGTTTCACGAGATGTTTTACTGTATTCTCTTATAATGTTGAATACAGCGAACGATGCTGCTGTTTTTAAAATATTACTTTCCCTCTGTATATCCCTCAAACTTCTTCACGTTTCTTTCTTCATCAAAAGCCCAACGTCATTCAACGCCAAAGTCACCATTTGAAGTATACGAAGTAGACCGCTTCCGGGAAAACCCATCCTAAAAGGAAACCTTATACCGTAAGGAATTGGTGCTGGCAACGGTATTGACGACCGCAATCCTCCAAGCTCATTAAATACAATACACCCTTAGCCAGCGTGTTCTGTTTTGTAAAATGTTTCGCTTCATTGTAAAATTCCCGTGCGGCTGGTGAGTGTAATGAGTTTCAGATACTTCCGTTTTCCCGTCGAGTTTCCGATACTTTCTAACCGAGGTAAGGAAGTAAAAATAGGCAGGGAAGTAAAACTGAATGAATTTAAATTTATCTCTTGAGTAAGGATGGGGAAAATGGAGGTACAAAAGTGGACCTAATTTTCGATCAATGAAAATTCAAACATAAATATTTTTTATGTTCGCTCGTACGCAAAAATGAAGCAGAAAATTGACAAGAACGTACAAATAATTCCATCTGCTCTTTTCTTTTTTGAACAATACTGCCGGAAGTGATTAAATAAAAGATAATCATCATTCCTTTCATTGTGCTTCAAAATTATGTGTTCATGCGAGATTTTCCTCGAATTAACATAATTATTAACATCTTTAAAATGTCCTCTTAAACGCCCTGATGGCTGCACGAGCACCGCAAGAAGAGCAACGGCCACGAAGAATGGTGCTTCTCCATCCCGCAAAGATGCTAAAGGTGCGAGTAAAAAGTTGCAACATAATTCAAATAAAACACCCACTAAATTAACGCCTACAATTGACGCTGGCAAGCGCCCCCGCCTGGCGTACCGGTGGATGCTAACGTCCACGACATTTTAAAGACAATCCTGAGGATGGAAAACTGGCGAGAAGGGCGAGGGAAAGCTACTCCGAGCTACTCTTCCCCGCCACGCTCGAGATGGCAAACATCACAACATCTTTCATCGTTCTCGAGAGCCCATAATCCACTTACTGCCGCCCGCCACCCGCGTCGTCAGCAAAGGGAAACGAGGACGATTTGAAGTTTTCCTCCCTTGCACCACGCCACGCTTTTCTTTTCCACCCGCTTTTCCACCCGCTTTCCACGGGTTGAAGTGGCCGAAGCAACAGCGAAAAGGGGTTAATTCCTGCAGGATGCCGCTGACAGTTGGGTGACTCTGTTTTAAAAGCATTTTCCACTGATGCAAATGAGAAAACATTAGTGAGTGAACGCCGTTTCCCGGGGTTCATTTTTCCCGCTCGGTCACAGTCGGGGACGCCGACTCGGGTGGTCCAGAGTGCACTTGTGGAGGCTGTTAACTTGACGGAAGTAGAGTATGAATCGCTCGACACTTCGCTGCCCGGACAGTTTGTGGCCAAACGCGCAAACACATTAGCACACACACACACACATTTTATCTGCGGTTACTGGCGCTGTAATTGTTAGTGCGCGAATGTTTGGTAAACTTTTGACAGTAAAGTCGGCCAACGCTCAAGCGAGGATTAAGCGCGGTGACCGGCACTTCGGTTGCTTGGCTTCGGCTTGAACCTTTTGCGACAGTTTAGTCCTTCGTCGACGTCGCTGGAGCTCGTGGGAACTCGCGGAGTTCGTAAATCCACGCACTCCAACATGGATCCAATAATCACCGCGCTGAGCTCCGAACACTTGAACAATTTATGCTACACCTAATCGCTTATGGGATTTGGGAGATCAGTGTCTTTCTCCCTCGCTCTCTCTCTCTCTCTCCTCCTGCTCGGCGCAAAACTTTCGTCCGCCATAAGCCAAAACCTCGAGCAACTCCCGAACCGAAACACATACAAATTGTTTCTCGGAAGACGGGCGAGCCGTTTCTCCGACAAAATGTGCCGCGTGGGTAACGGCCCCCGTGTTCGGTCGGACAAATCGTTCCGGTCCGGGGCGATCGCCAGACTCCCGAAGACTCGTCGGTTTTTAAAATGGCCTTATTGGGTTTGTATCAATAATGCAGGGACCATCATCCGGACGGTCCAACGACAGCGTTCGTTCGGGCCAAACAAATGCCAAACTTTTCTCTTTTTTCCATTTTCATCCACCGTTTCCGGCCTCCCAAGCTCCTTTTCACCCCCACGGTGCGATAAAGTTTTACTCTATTGGTTTACGGTTGGATGGATTTCGTCGAACTGAGCTTCGGCGGGGGGTGGCTTTGAATGGTTTTAATTTTTTTTTTGTGTTTAGTCCCGCGTTCCTCTTCAGGTTGCATTCATTTTTTCCGGGAAGTTGTTGTTCGGCGGCATTAACGGCAAATGTGTTTGTTGTTGTGTGCGTGTTCGTGTGCCCGATGCGTGCTGAATAAGAAAGAGGATTTTCCTTCGGTTCCGTACCGCTGAATGTGGTCTTGCCATTCGGCTTTTCCCCCGCTCATCCCACTCAGCACAATGTTCCCCTCGGTTCCGTGTTGGCTTTTGTTTGAGAAATCACTCGGAAGCGCCATTGATCCTGTGTGATGGTCAGGATGTACCATATTCCCGCCTTCATTCAATTCCCCTCCCAGCTCCACCGAGGAGATTCTTTCCGTTTTCCGAAAGACATTTTTTTTTATTTCATTCGCGATCGGACGTTCCCAATGCGAGTCCCTGGCACGTGTTCGAGTGCCTTTTTTCCACTTCATCCAACGTGTGGCAGCAGTTGTGTGTTTGTTTCTGTGGAACGGAATCTTCAATAAAGAATATTTTCCTTTTCGATTCGTGAGCGAGCACGAGAAGGACGAAAAGAAGAGACAAACTCGAAGCAAGAAAACGGTCAGTGGAGCATAAGCGTAGAAACTCGTGTTCTTGAACCTTCTCCTCTGTATGCCCAGTGGCGGGGTGGGAGGTCGGAAAACATTCCCACATTTCACCGCTGGTCACCACGTGCAGCATCCAATCCAATATATATATATATATGTACCCGATTTGGGATCGATAGCCAAAAGCCTGTTACGGGGGTCACAAAACAAAACAAAAACGAACCGAACCAAAGCGAGCAAAAAAGCCCGGGGAATCAATGGGGAAAACCCGGGAAAAACTCCCTCAACAAGCTGGCCAATAAAAACCGGAAAAACATGATTGATGGATTGTCATTTTCTATCATTGCACTCTTGCAAAGAGCGCTTTCGGTGGATTTAATTTTCTCCCCCGCGTCTCCCCTGTGCTCTGCAGCAACCTTCTCACCCGCCGGGAGGGATGTTTTTCTTTCCGGGATTCTATTTTGGAACAACATTGTCCCGCTTGGTGGAAAGCTTACTACTAAACCGCGCACCATGTGCAGCTCCAAAGCCTCTCCGGGCTTGCTGAAGAGCTGCTCTTCCGAAGCGAACGATACTCGAAAGAGTGTCATTGAGGCATGGTAGTAGCAGAGGTGGCCTTTGGGGGGTGGGAAAGCATCCATTCAATTTTAGCACATCGACTGTGCGCGCGGCGTGGCGTCTAAGCGTTTGTGTTTGACAAGCTTCACCTTGCATTCCGACACATGATTGATGGTTCCGATAGAAGTCATCATCCGGTGATAGTGGCAAGCGGAAAATGAGCGAGGGGAAGGGGGAGAACCTATCCGGAAGTGGGTGTGAGTGTGTGTGTGTGTGTGTGTGTGTGTATTTTTGTCTCACTCCGTCTCAGCGCCCGGCGTTTGATTGACCTATAGGTTTTCGGCTCTCGGGTAATAATTAATCAACCTATCGGAAGCGTACTTAATCAACACTTGAGGTCAACCGTAAATTATGAACGTTTCATCCGCCCCGAACCTCGAAAGCCAGCCATCCCGATGGTGGCGGTCCCGTCGAAGCCGCAAACGATTGAAACCGACTGGCCCCCTTTTCCGCTTCGGCCATCCTTGACTGATGGCGTTGCTGAATTTATGCAGCGCTCGAGTCATCGAATATGAGACACCATTTCGAGCTCGAAGGGCCAAACCCGTATGCATTAAATGCAACCGAAGTTTATGGTTCACCGGGAATAAATCTTTCCCGGATGATGAACGTCAGGGACGCCGGCCCACTGGTGAAACGATACTGTTTTCAATAAAGCTGAAAGATGAAAATTGATTATCAACTCGAAGCAGATGTTCCTTTGGGTAGTTGGTGGCTTTATTTCATTAAAGTTTATGAATGACATATTAATTTTTCCAATAACTCAAGCATGTAAATTTACTTAAAAAAAGGACAAGTTTACTTAACTAAAATACCATTAAGAAAAATGATTTACGCATGACCGTGCAAAACCATAAAATTATTTGCACCTGCTCGAACCACTTCGAACTCAATCTAATCACTAATAACTGACCCTTTTCCTTTATCTAACTGGCAAGGGGGAAAACCATAAGCTAGAAGATGCTGATGTGAATTCCCCATACACTCGCGCAAATTCACGAACCCTGCAAACCTTTTCTGCATTAATGTGATAAACGATAACTACTTCTCGAAATCCAATTCCTATTTCAAAATCCATTTCCAAATCCCACGACCAGCGAACCGCATTTTCTAGAAAACCCCGAAAGCACTCCCAGGACGTTCCCGTCAGGCTTACGCTCGCAAACTCCTCGGTGGGGGGAGAATGGAAAACCCGGACCAAGATGTTGAAAGTCATCACAATCTCATAATATCTTGATTGATCATCAGCTCGATCGGGGCATGTGTGCGGAATAATAACGCCTCCTCTACTCGAATGTGTGCTTGGGATTTTCCATCGCCCGTTCGTGGGCACGATGGGAGCCCTCTTGTGTTTGAAAATTAAAGCCCTTCGGAGAGACCTCGCATCCCTCCCCGCCCCTTTTGTCGCCGAGTGTGAAGAACATCCCATCTTTGTGTTTGCGAGGACCTCGTCCCTCTTACCAAATAGTTGAAAATTCCAAAGGATTTGCAAACACGCGCTACGTGACCATTTGCGAATCCAAATACCGAGCTTCCGAGCAGCCCGACGATGTTCTCCTCCTCCTCCTCCTCTTCCTTCGCTGTTCGAGATCGAGCACTTACCCTTGACAAACATCGTCAGCCACAGTCCCAGCCACAGCAATAATCCACCGCCGGTCGGAAGACGCCGGCACCGGACGCCGGACGAGGTTCTCCGCCGCTTCGGGTCGCTCATAACTTCAGCTCCCTTTTCAGCGTTTTTATACCGAGCACGTACCGTGCGGACGCGGACGACGTGGTGGCGGCCCCCGCTTTCTACGCCAACTCTTCCGACCCGTGGCAGCAGAAGGTTGTTCGATTCGTCCCGATTGTGTCGTTTCCGTCCGTTTGTGTATTTGGTTTGTGGACTAAAGCCACGCACTAAAATATGATGAGCCAGATGGAGCGGCAGTAAGCAAGTTTTTCACACGCTGTTTTCCGACTGGGGGCCAGTCGTTTGAGAGGGCAGTTTCATAAATTGGTAAAATATTCTCTTCCACCAAAACCGGGTTGCGGGCCCGTTTTTCCGAGCGGAATCGTTTTACGACGAGTCACCACCACCACCACCAGAGGCCTCAATCTGGCCTATATCTACGATTCGATGCTCGTAAGCACTCCGTCGTTAACCCTTTCGGTCGAAATCGATGACGACGTCCTTCGCCTTTACGATTGGCCATCATACTCGCACATCCTGTGACGTACGGCCGGCGTTGTCAAATTGGCACATTCGTGAACTAAATATATGTGTGTATGTGGCTGTTCGCAATAATCGTAACAATCGTTCGACACTCGCACTTCCCGGGCCCTGGAGGCGACCGGAACGGGATTTTCACGAAACTATGTGTGTTATTTCACGGGCAGGCTTTCACTTCACTCACTCACCCACCCACCTGACCGACCGACGACGTGGCCGGGCCGTCGATCGAGGCCGAAATTAACGATTTGTATGCGTGGGTTTCCGGCGCACGTACTGGGCACTTCATTTTTTCTTCGCTTTCTGCGTGCCGCTCCGGATCTTGCGGACGGTTTTCCACCGGCGCACCGGGTTTATTTACTTAGGGCGCACACGCAGCCCCCTCCCCCCGCCCCGGAACCCGACTCGAAACCTTTCGCCTGTCAGATGCTGTGAGTATTCCAATAAAACCACCCGCTTTTTCTTTGCGATAACTTTTTACGGCCCTCCCTCCCGTTCGAACTCCCGTTCCCGCAAAGCACAAATTGTTAGTTATTTTCACTATCTGATGTGGGTTCCGTTTCCGGCATCCGTCCGGTGGGGCCGCTGAGAGCACGGTGGAGCGATCCCAAACTTCGGCTCGAGCGAACTTTTGCGTGAAACTTTGCTTCCCCGTCGTCGTGGAACCGTGGTTGGCACTTTCCTGCAAATGGGATGGTGAGGAAAAGATAAAGATTCTCTTAGCTGATGGTTTACATCGATTTAAGTAAATTATTTATGTCAAACCCCGTTCGCCCCGAAAGGGAGGTGACCTTTTTTTGGTCAATATTTTACGACCCCGTAATGCGATATTGGAAAAATGATATCCATCTCGATTCGACCCTTCGGCTGTCGAGCTGTTTGCAGATCTTTCGGCGCGCTGGCGATATTCCTTGGAGGATGGCGTTTTGGCATCGTTCGAGGGCATGTGTAGCCATTTTTCGATGTGCTCGTGCTCGTGGGATGTTTGCTTTCGGACGCGCGTGACGAAACTAGTGAGATTAATTTCATTTCGCCACGATTCGGAAGAAATCACTTAGCGTTTCGGGGTGAGCAAACAACTGCACGGGAACTTGAAATGTTTACTGAACGATTCCTTTTCCGATCACCACCATCGCGATATTTACAGCAAAGTTTACTCCTGAGCAGCTGCTTTTTCAGCCCGGGACACATGGTCATTTAGTAGATTGGAAAACTTCCGTAGCGCTTGCGGTTTTTGCATACTTCATGAAGAGCGGCAGACATGAAAGTCAAAGTGGCGACGTCGAGCAAATATTGCGAGTACATCGCAATCAGCAGAACCCACACGAACAACCCACGAGTTGCTTGTAGCGGGTGGAAAGCTGTGAAGTCATTTTTACGACGGACAAGAAGCGAGCTACCAGCTTCTGGGAAGGAGCAGCATTAATTGATTAAGTGAACTTTTCCAGCATGAGAAGTTCCGATTGATTGAAAAATGTGTCGGCTTGTGGAAAGTATCCCGTTCAAGTTAATTGTAACCTTTCCGACCTGGCTTTTATGCGTCGTGAAGCAGTGGATCCACAAAAAAAAACAGAAAAGGCCATACCTGGCAAGTGTTCTGAAAACGCCTCAAGGTTGTTCTTCACTCCCACTCCCACAGCCTTGTAAGTGCTTGTCCGGCAAAGATCACGTTTTACACCTTCCGAGAACATAACGAAAAGCTTTGTTTTCATTTCGCCTTTTCCACCGAGGCCCGCGTGGAAAGCCTTCCACCCGCAGCCCTTTGTTTCGCACATTTATCGCCCATTAACAAACAGTTGAAGATTTATGTCCCTCCGCAAACCATCACGTTTTTCGAAGCCCTCCTTATCCACCGTAGAAAAAGAGAAGTAGTTAAAATCCGACACCCCCGCTTTCCTAGGACCATTTGCCTTCATCATAGCAAATTGTCTCTCAAAACCTGCCGACGGTGACGGTGGGGGTGTTTAGGTATGTCGTTAAAACTCAACCTCCACCATGAATAGGCTGTGGGGGTAAATCCGGGGTTGGAAGCGAAAGGACATAAAGTGCAAAGCAAAAGGTCGAAGTACGAATGAAGCGTCCTTGTTGAGGTGACGGTGGTGATGGTGGTGAATATTTTCACACCATTTCAGCCTCAGTAGGCATTGAAATGTTTATTTATCCTTCGAGCTAATCGGTGCCATTGCGTTAGACGATGTTTACTTTTAAATCCATGTGGAATGTTCGATTGTTAGATGTTTTGTAAGGATGATTTTAAATTCTAAGTTAAATCCAACTTTTGAAATTACTCTTATTTAAGCCTTTTAGGGTATATTGTTTATATTATCAAACGAAATACCAAAGAACATCTAAACGAAAATTAAAACAAATAAAACTTCACCAAGAAAAAACTTTTCTACAGACTTGGGAGTGGAAATGGCAAGCAGGCAAGGACAATTGGAAAACAAAGCTCCACTTTTTCGTGTACCGTCTGTTCTTTTTTTGCAATTCTAACGCATCCCTCAAGCATTGTACTTCAATCTCTTGAACAAAGAAATGAGAAATTCAAGTCCATTCTCCGGTCCCGTTCTTAATGTTTTATCTTCAAAAGCGAAAAACAAATTGGATCACAACAAGGGCGCAAGGAAGGTGGAATATGAAAGTAACCAACAGAGGAAGCTAGTAATGAATTAAACAATTTTTTTAACATGAAAAAGAAGGGAAGCAATCGCTTTATGATTTGGTAGAAAATGGAACTGCTTATGTTTTTTTCGGTTTAATGTGAAGTCATCCATATTGAGTCACGCAGCCCGTTGTGAGCTAATTCTGGTTCTCTTTGGGGAGTTTCGCCAAAACAAGGCGAATATTCAGGTCGAGTCGGTCACGCACTTTCGCTTGCAGGCGATACGTGAGTGGGATTCGATAGGGTTTTCCTACATTCGATTGGCTATAAGATATAAACAGTTTCGATTTTAGTTCTGCAGCTACGTAAGCGTGTCACTTTAACGCCCCACTGAGCGGCAGACGCAACCATTCGCCGAGCTTTGTTCGTGGAAACCCCGCAAGATGTCACTGAATTTTCCTTCGGAAAACGAACTTCCGCTTTCTCTCCTTCTCCTTATCTATTCATTTCGATCATGGGATCGAAAACACGCGATACGAAAGTTTTATGGCTTTTCTCTCGTCGGTGATTTAAATTAAATTGCGGCGTGATTTCCATCGTCCATCGGATCGACTGGCCCCTCAATCAATGTCCGACCGCCCGTGGCGCGTACACCGGTTTCCCGCCCAGCCACGATAATGGATGGAAAAGTTTCGCATCATAAGCATCACCGGATCACGCCGGAACTTTATGCTTTCTTCCACCGCCCAAGACTCCCGTGGCGAGCGAATGGCCGCGCCGGAAGCGGCCGGGCGGAAGCGCTCAGAACATCAGCCGAGGTCCAAAAGATTAATAAGAAAAAAGGCCAATATCTCGCAAGTCGCGAAATGGAAAGAATTTCATTAGCCTTTCCGAAAGTTGGTAAGGTTCCCATGGCTTGTTCTAATTTTTCTCGAAGTCTTTTCCACGCCGGTTGTCTTCCGGCGCCATTTACCCCGGGAAATAAAGGGTAAATTTGATGGTGAAGCTCGACATTTTTTCCGAGCGAAAAGCAGCGTAAGAAGGAGGTGGAAAGGCGAAAGAGAAATCGTAGATCAATAGGACAGCTTTTCTAACGATTTTGATGTCGGCCACCGTTTACCGACAAGCGAACGATGTAATCTGATGCGAGAGAATTTTGAAATCAGATTTTCTCCATTTCCCCCGGGAAACAACCGGGGAATGGGGACGGTCTGGGAGAGGAAAGAACGAACCGTCGAACGGACTGAAACGCATGATCAAAACATTAAGACCGAGGAGCCGAGGAGTAACTTATAATTACAAAACTAACCCGTCATTTGCGGTAACAGACAGCTGCCAGCAGTCAATTTCCCCATATCGGAGGATCTTTCCGGAGTTTAATGAGAAAATGCCGGACATTCATGCCAGCGGTGGAGGATAGGAAAGGCCCTCCACGTGTAGCGGAAGTCCTCTGGTGCGACAATATAGAGAGGGTGGGAATTTCTCGTGCTTGAGTAAATAGTTTTGCCTTGGAAAAACAATTTAAAATTAAACCGAGTGGAACTGACTCGTCCCCAAGGGAGGACAGGGTGAAGAGCACGGGAGGTGTTGATGGGACAGTCGGCTGCGCAAACGGGAAAACCAACTCATTTTGGCTTTTCGGAGAGCATGGCGAGCACTTTCGGGGAGTTTTTCCCCCCACCGAAGCGCCCAGGGGAAATTCGGCCATTTATGTAACGGCACGATAACGAGGCAATCGAGCAATTTTGCGTCACGGGACCAACGTAGAAGATACCTCTTTTGTCTGCGGTGGAAATATCTTCCGCCCGGGAGGAAGTCGGAAAAAAGGGAAACCGACGAAAAGAATATCGAAACTCGCCGCTAAACACGTGCGATAAAAACCAATTCCCAATTGGGAAATGTCATTTATCCAAGTGAAGCTACGGGGAAGGTTTTCGTCGGAAAAAGGGAGGACATAGCACCGAAACACTTAGCGCTGATGAAGAAAGTGCCAAACGCCGACGGTTTGGCGCAAAAGTTGGCGCACAATTACCTACGCCAGAGTATCGTAAAGGCGTTAATAATGCATATAATCATATTTAATACACTTCTTCCGGCGCGTCTGAGTTTCGCGCCTGGTCTCGGCATGAGTCACGACGCCCCGGGTGGGATGCCCCGTTGGTTCTGGGATGCCGCTATTTTGGGCAAAATTTAAGATTATCTTGTGGTTGTTACGGCCTACGGTTTTCCTCGGTTTTTCTCCTTTGGAGAGCCAAAAAAAAGGCCAAACTCATTTCCACTTACGACCATACGCTAAAGAGGAAGGAGGGGTGTGAGGTTTATGTGGAAATTATTTCATACCTTTTCTTTTATTCCTCGCCGGAATCCTTTGAACTGCGAAAAAAATCCATCCGAAATGGTATATTTTACTCCCGCACGGCGAACTTCTCGTCGGATGTTGAATTCAGTGGATGATAATGCACTCAACCCTGCCGGTTTCCATGGAAACGGAGGGATACGCTCACGCAGCAATACAGGAATTGCTTACATTTTCCTTGAGGGTGAGTTCTCGACGAGTCCTTCTCGATATCATAACATCGTAACTGATCAAACTTCCATTAAAGCGTCACTTCTAAATCACACGAACATTTTACTGCCTTTTCCTTCGTTCTTCTCTCTTGAAGTTTGTGAGGGAAATATTTATGTTTTATTGTTAGTTACATCTACTGGTAAGTGTAAATCCCCGCGAGGTAAACTTGAAGTAGATTTTGATGAAATGTTTTCCGACCATTTCAGGTTCGTGGCTTATTTTTATCACGCTTTAAGTTTTACTTTCCCCGTGGTATAAAAATTCTAACAACACTTTCAACACAACAAATGGTACCTAACAGCACGCAGCACAAACATCCGGCAGCAAACACACCACCGGACGAGAGTTTGAACCCTTCTCCTCCGTCGAATGTAACGTCATCTGTCAATAGAGCGCCATGTAATGATTCCGACACCGAAGGGCCCACGAGCGGCGACGACAGCTGACGTTCGACACCGGGGAGTGATTGGTTGATACTGAAACTGGTCCTTGCGAGCCACGCGTCTGGCGACCAGCAGTCTGTAACTCGGATGAACTCGAGCTCGCGCGTTTCCCCTCCGCAATGGGGCCGCGTTCATCGGGCGCAGGCGCACACACAGCACTCCCTCGACCCGTCGACGACGAACGTCACGGAGGCTGCATCCGGTGTTGGTTCCTGGTGCCGGCATCACTGTTGACTCCGCAGCCTGCTCCAACGGGAATCGGGGCCAGCGAGTTGCAATAAATGACTCCCAGGAGAAATCTTTTGCCAAATACGGAGGGACGTGCTGCACCGGACGTGGGAACCGGGTTTCCATTCCTCCCATCCGCTGCTTTTGGTGCATTAAGGACAACCGATGGCATTAGCACGAAGGCACCGGGAGGTTGGACCCGCGTTTTCGATTGAAGTCAGCACGAACGGCGAACGGTGGATGAATAATTTAAAACAAATCAATCGTGTGTCGAGCAGCAAAACCCGTCTGCATCGCCACGAAACCATTGGATGCACGGGAATCGTGGTTTGTCAGCAGGTTGTGGGTGCCATTTCCCTGCCAGAGAAAATTACACCTCAACCTCAAAGCAACGTTACATGGTGGGTAAATTAACCCATCAGTACGAAAATGTGTCTTTTCATCAAACACAAACACATCCATGCGCCAACGTACGTGGACGCTAAAAGTCAAATGGAAAGTAAACCTATTTCATGATGAGGAAAACTGTTGACACCGCCCCGTAGCATCTTAATGTCCGATCACATGCTTGTCAACGCGGTGGTGCCTCGGGAAAAATTGTTCACGTTCGATGAGGGGCTTACCTTCATCCAAACACAACAACAACAAAAAAAACATGAGGACACAACAAGAAAATGAAAATTCCCTCCGAAGGGCCCCTCGGGAAAGGTACGAGGGATCATACGAGGGACCAGAAAGGGCTACATTCTTTCACGTTGTCACATTTTTCGTAACATTCCAATGATTTATTGCATCACGGGGTTGGGGCGCTGCGGAAAAACGGACATTCGAGGGTAATTCATCTCAAGCGAAGGATCGGAGGTGAATGAACGTCGGTCCCCAGAGTTCACGTCGGGCGCGTTCGAAGGCACATTCCAACCCAAAGATCCTTGCGTTGTTCATCGTTATCCATTGCCGAAAGCCGAACCGTTTCCGAACGCAGCCTCTTCCAGTTCATGCGGACGAACTCGAGCGTGGATTGGGTTTATGTTTACGCCAAAACTTGTCCTCAGCGTCCTTTTCCTGGGACGGGGAGGGGGTGGAAATGTTTACCCCGGCAACACTCGGTCACGATATGACGATATGATGGAGGACGACTCGACAATGCAGCTGCGTTTTCACGCGTGTTTCTGACGCTGACCGCAGTGGACGCACACAACCGTACACAATAAAGCTGTAAGGGCAGCGGTAAACAAACACTCACTGGTGGTGAAGGTGATGCACATACAGAAATATACCCAGACAACACGAAAAAAGGTAGACAAGCAGTTAAGACCCATGTTAATACCATTATTATTCACCATGTGGTAACTAATTAATTTCATCCATTCGTTTTGAGCTGTTACCGCCAACAACTGTGGGAGTGTGTGTGTGTTGAAGTGAAAAAAAGGATGAAGGATCGATCCGGTAGACTGTCGCAACGTTTCGGAGAATTGAAATTGAATGTTTGGCAAGCACCAAACAAAAAGTGGGGTTGAAACGTTTTGTTTTCAAAGCGTTATGCAAATGTTTCGTTTTTCAAACACGAGAAAAAGTACGGGGAGATACTTTTTGTACGGGGACCATTAAAAATAAAAACACTCACCACCCGTTCCAAACATGACACAACACTAGTTGTGATTTTTGCTCGCTCGCTTCGGTTTTCCGTTTTGTGCCGTGGTTGCTTTCATGCTGCTGACTGACCGCGTCAAGTCAACCTCAATGTAAGTAAACACCGGCTCCGGACACAATTCGGGGGAAAATTTGAAAAATCTCTCTGTCCCGGGAACGCTGCGATACGACAAACGTTTACTTTCGTACACACACACAAGAAGTGTAATGGAACGATGCACAGACTCGGTGTGAGCGATAGAGACGGTACGATTTTTAATTAAAATCCGAAAACGATTTATGACCAAAGGGAGCGCATGGCGACAAGCCTCGTAACTGTGTGTTTGTGACAATTTACGTTCGGTTCCAAATACACACCAAGGGAATAATATCAACTTTGATGAACAAACAAGGTTGGCTTTGCTAACATACGTAAACATACACACGGCATATCAAGCTGTTACTTTTGTCACACGTTTGATGCAAGTGTACGATTTGGGGAAACAATAGAGATGCATCGTTGCATTTTTCTGTTAATTTGATTTTTATTTAGCTATTCCTATAATTCTTTGAACACCAGGTTTTGGACCAAAGGAAAACTATTTGCAATTTCAGAATGAAAGAAATTTACACATTCCAGGCTTGGTTCGATGAAAAATCAAAGCGTACTGTGATCTCCAATCTGCCTTTTTGATTGAAGTTCAACTAGCCGTTATTTTTGATCATAAATTATTTCCCGCTCTTCTGATCGGAAAAATACAACTTCTCGGAAATTAATATGTCTGGCATGTGCGTCCTGCGTGTGTACGTGTATGTGGCGGAGAAGTTTTTCCGTTTGAAGTAGCACTGTTTGAAGTGGCATACCCGAATCGAACTCTTGGTCGCGTGTGTGTAATCTACGGCCACCGGAAAGAAAAAATATGCTCGGAATTTTTCCTCCAAATCAGATCCAAATGTAGTCCCCTTTGTTGAGGAAATGAAAGGATATGATTGCTTCGGGTAGAGGTAAGTGGAGTTTTGAAACCAAGTTTCAACAAAGCACTTTCCACCAACCGCAACGCGCCTCAGTCCTGCTTTTCCATGCACGGTAAACTCCTGACCATGCAATGAACGAATTTCCTCTTTGCATCCCGGTCAC
This sequence comes from Anopheles ziemanni, assembly GCF_943734765.1. Taxonomy (NCBI): domain Eukaryota; kingdom Metazoa; phylum Arthropoda; class Insecta; order Diptera; family Culicidae; genus Anopheles; species Anopheles ziemanni. The sequence continues at coordinate 2,619,545 of NC_080706.1, forward strand.
GTTCGCTGTTTTGAAGTTTTCCTCCTGCTCCGGAACTCGTCTAGAAACATGGCACAGACACAAAGCTGCTAAGGAGGACAATGTGCATGTGTTAAGGCGTTCGGAATCTCCGACTAGCGCGGATCGGTTAGATTAGATGTAATTTTCACACAATATTCTAGCAAAAGTTTTGAACCGTGCCAAAGCATGCTGGTGTTTGGAAGGGGAAAATGGGGAGAGAGTATGTGGGGAAGGGAGATGGATATTCTCTCCTAACATCCGATACTCGTAGGTCGTAGTTTTAGCCACCTTTTGCAACAACTTTTCGATCATCGTTACAACTCCGTGGCGTTTTCCACCAACCCACCCATTTTTGGATCGATCTAGCCCGGTCCCATTTTATTTCCTTCTATTCTATTTTTAAGGTTTTCCCGATGGCCTATTATTGGTCGCAGTGTTGCTTCCGTTCTGCGGAACATCGATACATATTGTTCCATCGTGTGTCAGAGCGATGCATTTCCCTCCGACCACCTTTGAACCCAAGCGAAACGGGGCGAGGAGGTTCAAAAATAGATAAACTTTGGAACGACCTTTGCCTGCGGAAGGAAAATTGAGCCATTTTTCTTCTATCGTCTTGTCGCGTCTTCCCACTTTGCAACGTACAAGCTTTAATGTCCAATTTTGAGGCATCCCGAGGAAAGCTTTTCAGGGAGAGAAAAATACCTCCTTGTATTAATTTTTCTAATCTGCGTATGAATGAGAAATCCGTTAGATTTTACGATGGACCAAAAGAAAGGCTCGCACACATACACTCAGACACGTTCAGGCGTACGGATTTCGGTTCGAAAGCGTTAAGGTCCGAGTGAGTGACCGAAAAAGTGATAACCGTCATTGGTCGGGGAGAAAAAACTTTATAGATCATAATTTATTTCGGGGTGTCCGCTTCTCCCTGTCTTCCGTTTCCCCACTCCCTCCCCGGGCTTCCGAAGCGTGTCACGAAGCTCACACCGGATTTTGGCCATTTTGGGTGCAAAACGAACTCCCCTTTCCCACCCACTCCAGCCCCTCACCCGGTCCAGGGAAGCATGGTGGATCATCGTCTCTTAATTCGATTATCGCACTCGTAAAATCCGGCTAACAATTTCGTTTACCCTGTCCCCGCCGGTGACTTTCTTCCGTGTCCTCTCCACCCATCGCCTCCGGGGCAGGGTTTCCATGCGAGGACCATCCGAAAGGACACGTTACTCATGTGGCCGGAAGCGCACGCAGACGAGAACGGATCCCGGCTCCATTTCCTCACCGCTCGTTTCCTTTCACCCAGCGTTCATGTGGAAAGGATGCGCAAGGACATTCTCGGTGCTAAACTCAATGATGGTATACATCGTTACAGGCCAATACTTTGCAGCATCGTTCGCTGTTCGTCGAAGGAAATCTCCAATAAAAGGAGAAAAAAGGAAACCTGCTTCAGACAACCCGCCGGACATGAGTGAAAGTGTGTATATGTGTGTGTGTATATGTGCACGCATGGGTAGCTTGTGTCCGAAGGGTAATCACATGATATCCTCGATCTTTTCCTATCGCCTCTATGTACAGCAATATCGAGTACGAAAATAAAAAGGATAATAGTGGAAAGCGTTCGGATTACACATACACGCACATACACACATTCACACACACACACAGGCTACCACATAGCCAGCGGGACAATATTTGTTGCCATTTGCTCGAAGCTTTCTCCCTCCGTTTTGTTGGTTTGTATCATTTCACTTTATTTGTTTAGGTTAGCTTTCCACTAGGATGGGCGGAATGGGGGGCGGGGGGGGAGGAAAAAAGGGTGGCTTTCTCTGAGAGGAAAGAAAATCAAAACCATACCCATTGAAGCATACCGGTACCGGTTGTTTTCGTTATTTTCCTATCGGTTTGACTGTTTTCCCACAGTGCAGCGAAACTCTGCGAAAGATAAATGAAACTTTCTCCGGCTTGCATTGGCTTCATCGGTTTCCTTTCCGTTCGTGCCTCGGTCGTGTGGTCGAACAGTCTTGGGACTAAACACATCCACCAAGCACCACCGCAAGCTGCAAAACAAACTTTCCCCCGGTACGAAGGCACGAACAAGGAACGGCACCAGTGAAGAGAGAGCTAAATAAAATTATTATTTCACTCACATTATTTCCATTAAGAAGGGATGTTGTTTTTTCTTCTGTTTCATTCTTCAAACACTCCTTTTCCCTGCCCACCCCATCAGCAGCAACGTCGGTGTGTGTGTGTGTTTGTTTTTCTCCAACCCGTGTGAACTATTTCTGGGGAGAAAAAGGAAAAACTAATCCAAGGACGAAAAACAGACAAGAAAACGGAGTGCAAACGGCCAAACCCGGAACGAAAACAGTCCACAGTTTCTCTAGCTATCCTTAACAATCTCACATACACACACATAGATAGAAACATAACCCACTTTCTTTCGTCTTTTTGTGCCGGAAAAGTGAGCAAAAGATTTTTAGGTGAGGTTGTTATTTTATCCATCAACTGCTTCCCGTTCTCTCGAACGTACGTTATTTATACGAGCGATATTTAATTCTAGGAAATGTTCGCTGTTTGTGCAACACACATTCTAACACATTGCATATTTTTTCGGTGTAGGTGTTATTTTGTCATATTTATTTTAACAATTGGCTTTCTATGGAAACAAGTCAGATTGAAAACCATTATATTTATTTTATAACTTTAAATTTCACTTATAATTATTTTAGATCAACTTATATTGTCTCATTTATCGTTAAACAAATGGCAAGCGAAGTTATTGCGTGGCGAAAATATATGAAGGTTGTTTCTATTTTCTTCCAAGATGCTATATTTATTCGCACAATTCCTTGTTTGTTCTTCACACTGTCCTTGCATCGATTGAAAAATACACCGAATACAGCTATACGCAACTAAATGGACCGTAAGAGAAAAACTCAACGAATGGAAGGTACCGTGGGGCAAGAAAACATCCGGTCGAAAATAGCGATAATCATCTTCCCGCTCTAACGCGTCTGGCCAACGCGAAACAATATTGAATTTTTCGATGTAGGAGGTCTACTTCTACACCGTTACACCCGAAGCCTCAGCCCTGAACTGAGCGTAATCTTCATGATCAACGGCAATCGATTTTTCACCATAAATTGTCTGCCATCTTTCCACCACTAGCAGGGCGCAGGCAGATTTCGCCGGCTGGATTAAAGGATATTTGTAGTGCCTTCTTTCTACTTGGAAAGCGGCGTCGGGGTAGAAGAACTCTTCCCGGTTGAAAACGAAACGACGACGACGGTGCGCAACTATGCACAAGTGATAAATTATTATTATTGGAAGGCGATAAAATCTATTCAAATTAGTTCTTTCTTTTCACCGGTTTCCCCAAACGTATCGAGCGACTAAGCCTTGGGTGGGTGAGAATTCACGACGGATTTCAATGCGAGCCCACCCGGTCCCGGTTGGCTGGCTTTTCCTGTTGCTCCGTTTTTCAGCCGGACGTGTTGGAGCGTATTTGCTTGGCGCGTTTTTGGTCCCTCACATAAGCACATTCATAGAAGGAGACGAAAAAAATAACGGATTCGTATTCACGAGTTCCTGCAAGAAGGCCCGGATGGTCGCGAGAGGGTACGCGAATTAAAATGATTAATAGCTAAAGCTATTATCGATGGCAAAGTTGGAAGAAATAATTTCCCAGCCTGTCGTGAGCCGATGAAATCACAAGTACAAACGGAAACGTGAAATTAGTCTCGGAGGCAAAGCCCCCACCCGGGGGAGGGGGAAACTAACGGCCATTTCAACAAGTTTCCCCGGAGCCTCTTGGGCTCGGGATGGAGGCGCCTGGTGCTTCACGTGGTGCGATGGAGGCGCCTGGTGGCGTACTTTGTGGCCTTTGGCGAGCTGGCTGTTTGCCTGCTGCTTGTCGTTTGGGCTCTCCGGGCGCTCGCCAGGCAGCGAGCCAACACTCCCATTACGATCGGTGAATGCATTATGGCAATTTATTTGCGGTGGTCAACGCATATGCTAATCGGTGTTTACTTAAAGAGAGGTCTGCTTGCGAGAGTTTTGGGCTTGAACCGACGCAAAAGGAGTTGCCTTCTGAAACGAATGGTGGTGTTATTGGGTGTTATCAGATGGAAACGTTAGGAAATAATTCAATTTGGAAACTTAAACAAATTTACTAAATTGAATCAGTTTGCTTCACCAAAAACAACTTCATTGGTGAGTTTTTTTTACCAAGTAGTCCAATATCAAATAGAATGAAAGTGCTTTCCTAAACAAGCTTACAAAGTTCGCTTTACAGAAGTGTTGAATTAAATATTAATAGTAACTATTCAAGTAAATCGCATTTGGAAGCCACTTGAAAAATAATTCCATCCATAGCACGCTTTAAGCTCGCTCATTTCACGGATCTGCACCAAACGTTCGTAATCATTGCAGCTTCCCAAAACCGAGTTCACTTTGCATCGTACCTGCTGGATTTTGGATTTTAAACACCTTTTTCACCGAATCTGTCCAACCGTGTAATATCCACCAGCTTTCCCCCCTCGCAAATACCTTCCATTCCCTTGCGGATCGTTCAAACGACTGACATTTCGCCAACGGGAACATCGTGCTGGAATCGTCCGGACTTTCCCGCACACATTTCCATCCAACCGGGGGCGCTTATCCGCCCGAGAAACGGGTAATCAAATTCAGTCAGCTCAGTTTCGCCGCTGGAACGGTGAGAAATTTTAATTAGGACTGTTAGCTTTCTCCATTTAGCATCTGTTTGATTTATTCCGTTCTGATTGCAAGTTTCGGTGCAATTTACGGATCGTTCTAGCAGCGTCCGCTGAATTTTCCACACACCCTCTTCTGCCAAGGTGCTGGTTTTCTTTTTTTCGTGTTTTTCCTGTCAAGGAACGTCCCTTCCGGGGACCAAAACCCCCAAACACTGATTGGAGGATTGCACGAGGGTTAAAATAGTCGATTCCCCAATCTTTCCTCGCGAACACGAGGTAAAGGTACGGTGATGAGAGGAACGCACCCGGTTACATCCGCATCCGTTTCGCGAGCCAGTAGTTCTTAAGTAATCTTCCGAAAACTCCCCTTCCCTTTCGATGTTTGGCGAGCGGCTTTCCATCCCGCTTGGCCCAACATAATTGGAATGGATGCTTCAACCGGTTGTAATCCGTTCGGTTTTCTTATTTTCTTTTCCGGCCGGCTCGAAGTAACCCTCCACCGTTCGCGTATCGAACCGCGTGGATGGAAACTTTATTAGCGGTTACCTTCTCTGTCCGGGGCGATAAATCACTGTCGTAAGGCATCTTCGCCGCGGGAATGAGTTATTGCTTCCACCGATACGGACCCCTTTTCCCTTTCCCGAAGCCCACACTTCCGGTGCGGATGATTGTTTAGAGCCGTTGAAGCGAACGGAAGCGTAACTTTCCTGCCTCGCACGAAGGGGATGCGGCTTGATTTTCCGCCGTCCGCCAGAACTGGTGTTCGTTTTTTCTTTTCGTCCCCCTGTTTTTCCTCGCACACCTTCCGGGCGCCGGAAGCCCGAAACCGGAAGGGATACTGCCGGATCTTTACCACCTTCAAATTGCCAAATGTCGTGATGACAGTAAATCATTTCGTTACTGAGTTACTGTCGGTTTGATATCTTATTTCGTGTTGTCGTCGTCGCGTGTGTTTGACTCGACGACGACATACGGGGCTTCGGAAGAATCCATGGGAAGAACGTGGAAAAGGACGTCGAAAAAGGCCATCACCTTCTACCGGACTGCACGCATTTTTCGCATCAATCTCTGACTAAAAACGCACCCACTTGCGACGCACCCTTCGTGTCCTTGGTATCACCTGGGACCTCTAGCGTTTTCTTGTGCCTTTCCTTCAAGTAATAAAGCATTCGATGCAAAATCCGAACGCGTCGAAAACATGCGTTCCTCCTCCCAAGCTCGCCGGTGTTACCTTGATCGGGAAGCGGATCTTTTGGTTTGGGTGGAATATATTGGAATGTTACACCAGCTTCCTTTCCCCCACCACCCACCTTCCGTCCGCTTGTGTCGAATGTATCTGTTCACCGCATTGAATATTAATATTTTGCTCATAAATTTATCTCCATCGTGTCCATCTCTGGAGTAACTCCGCGTTTGCCCGAAGGGGACGCACCGTCAGTACCTGAAAGGTATACTTCACTGACACTTCTCCCCTCTACTTTTCCCCCGCTCTTTCTCTCCTTTTCTTTCCTTGACAATCGTCCTCCGTTGTACTCCTTTTTGTATGGGTGCCGGTATTTGTAACTGCTTTATCGTTATGGCGTGTCGAAAAAAGAGAGGGCCGGGGAAACCCTCTAGCGGGAAATTGGTGTGCTCCGGCGTGCGTGTTGCGTACGGCAACCCCCGGGTTTCCCCCCGCATGAAAATCCAGCCCCGGGAATACTGGCGTAATTCAATCAGCATAATATCCTTTTGCGAATTTCTTTTCCCTCCTTCGCAACCACGCGTGTAGTGCGGTTGGTTGGAAAAACCCCGACCCCGATCGAGATCCGATACCGGAAAACCGGAAGTACGAACGCGGTGACAAAGTCGATAAAGCTTTGAGCGCCTTCAACACTCGAGCATGTCGTATGTTTATGATGTAAATAATAATAAGTGGAACAGATAAGGACGTTCGACCCCCCACCAAACCACTTCCCTTGTTGTGTTTCGTCCTCGTGTTTTTCCAGTGTTTCGCCGACGTGTGAATCTGCAGGGATATTCCACGGGAATTCGGTACAATTTGGGGATTTTATTTCGCAAAGCAAGAAGTTGAGAAAAACATACGATTTGAAACGCAGAGCCTACTATGAACTTACCGATAAAGCTTAAATTTTCCAATGCCTATTCCATTGTTAAAGCCCTTGTTGGTGCCATTTATTAAGGGACATCGGTAATGGCGAAAAAAGAGAACGGGTTCAACGTTTCACAAATCGGTGACATAGAATGCGAACGGAAGTTTCGGAAGAAAAAACCTAACCAACATGAACATGAGGACTTCAGCATACGTACGATGACATTTCCGCAAGCGGAAACGTTGCGCCCGTTGGCGGGACGAAGAATTATTACGAAGACGGATTGCTTTTCCGACCGCGCCGGAAAGGAAACACCCCTAGCACCACCATCCCCGTCTTCCATAAAACTGGCACAACAACGCCGTCGACAAGGACGACGACGACGTCGCCGACGGGTGATGAAATCTGCCATGAATAATACCGGATTTCGTTAGGGATAATGAATCATTCATAAAAATTAGAGAGCGTTACACCGGGTGTGGGGTTTTTCCAACCCCCTCACCCCCTTCTGTGACCGAATTCTTTGTTCATTATTTGGCACACGTTTTTGACGCCGACGGTGTTCACTTTTTCGCCGGCTCGGTTCGAGTTCCATTAATTACCGTCACGAAACCGCAGCGCCAAAACTGACAATCGACGAAGTTTTGAGACCGAGAGTCTGCGGTGAATCTAGTTTCGAGATGGTAAAAAGCGAGGGGGAAATGAGCTGCCCAACGGTGGTTTGACTTTATCGCGTCAAAGGCAAACCTTGAAAAAAGAAGCATAACAAATCCATAGGCTTCAGCGATGGCTGCATCATACCTGAAGCACGAAAAATGGAAGACGAATAAACCGGTTCCCATCAAGCCTCGGCTTCATTAGCTTCTGTTTGCCAACGGACAATGTTTGAATTGTGATTCGAAAGGCGGATACAATTGAATAAGAATCATAACATGAAACGGCACGAAACCAAATAAATCTCCTTCCATCGTCAAGGCGAGATGAAGATGATGATGATGATCATGGTGATTAGGAAAAAGAACAACTTTCTTCATTCGGCTAAACGCCTTTTGAAGCTTTTGTTACGGAACGAAAGAATGCAGGAAATGGATATGAATATTAACGTAAATCAAAGGTTGCTCGCCACTATTGTTCATTCCGGCATTTCCGGCGGGTGAGTGTAGAGGAAGGTGGAAGCTTGAGACAAAAGTGAACCAGTCTTTATGACTTGAACCGAATGCTTCCGCAAACTGGAAAGGGGAATAAAAATTCAATTCCTTCAAACAGTGCCGACCCGGTGGATTGACACTCGGCCTCCCGTACATAAATCTGCTGGTAATTTCGAAAAGGTTCATTAGGACAAGGACAAATTCACGACTCCGCTGTGCTCGGTATGGCAAAAAGGCTGAGGACTTCGCCGACGCAATTCGGCTCGACGATTGGCAGTTTCATGCCAGCCGTGCCAGTCGTTGGCCGCCTCAGGCTACAAGAAGAGCCGAATCTACGAGGCCGGAAATAAACGGTTATGTTTCTTTTGATTACCGTAGTTACGGTCCGCCGTTCTTCGTCGTTGTCGTTTTCCGTCACGGGCAAACGTCTGGCCAGCGACGAAATGTTAGCCATAGCTTTCCACGCTCCGTTTATGCCGGCGGACATTTTCGGGACCGGGTGAAGCGGGTTGTGGCTTCATCTCGTCTAGATTGGTTCCAGTCTTCGTTGTTTATTGCCCAGTATTGCCCTCCCCTTTCCCAACGTTCCGCCACAAGCGCCGGGCAATCCTCTGAAGCACGACTTCTTCATTACGAGCCTCTCGGTGCTTCGTGTCCAGGAAAGATGTTTATGTGTACTTATTTTCCCAGCTCAAGCATCTTATGATTGACGATTCGCGTGCTTTTCACGTCCTCGTTGATGTTGATCCCGTGTTTTGCTGGATGATTCTTTTCATTGCGGCTCTGATTGAATTGTTTTTCTAAAGTCTACAGGCCTCCTGAGGGCAGGAGTTTTCCGTGGGTGTAAACACCATTGTTCCATACCACACATGGGAGCGTGAGTTTTCTTTACAAATCTTTCTTCATTCACCCCACGCCGGGTGGGTGTAATACAAGAATAGTGTTTTCTTGAGCAAACCACAGATAATGCACCTTCCAGCCTACCTTCAGCCATTGTTTGTCCCGACAGAGCAAATGAAAAGCTCGGAAGGCACAACAATAGGAGGCGCCTTCGATGGCTGCTTGTTTTGCTTGGCGGAGTGGGGGGAAAAGAATAATGAACGAACTTTTTAATCAATTTCCGTCCATCATCCTTTCGTTAGCAGCAACGATCTCGATTCCTTGCCGACGCTGATGCGCTCGAGGGTACTCCGTTGCATCCGGGAGCATCTTATTGCATTCTCAATCTCGGGTCCCATCACAATAGTCTGCGACTTTCAACGAGAGCGAGCACGGAAAGGGCTGGATAATTATATTTCCTGACGGTGCTCTTTGTATGTTCATCTGTTGTGGGTTCTTGCTACCTAAAATGGCAGCATAAAGCGCTGGTTTGAGTTTATATAACCTAAAGGGGGTTAAAGTTTTCTTTACAATTACAAATAATTGATAAATTAGCTGATGCAGGAAATAAAAACGATGTGGCATCGAGATTAATGAATAATTGATTCAAATCAGTTCAACCATATCTTAAACTGAAACACTCTACAATGATTCTTTATTTTCCCTTGTTTGCATTAACGAACCATCAATTCGAAGAGTGGCAGCTCTTTCCGTCCCGAGCGATGTTGTTCAACGCTCAACATAACATGTTTTTCCACCATCTTGCCGGGAAACTTTCAATGTTCAAAGATAAATGCTGCATCGGGGCGGTGTGTATGTGATTTACATGCACCGATGTAAAATTGACCCCCTTCGGTGCTAAAGTGCAAATGCTTTTCACGTACGAAACATCACCCGACTCACGTTCTTGTACCGTTGCGAAAAGTGCTGGAGATACAACAACAGGGAAAAAAAGAAAAACCTGCCAACCTACTTTTCAATAAGGACGATGAAAAGTTTTATCTTGCAAAATACACCCACCATGATCTCCATAAAAGCAAGCATCCCGGAAAAGTGCATGTTCCAACGGGTAGCACATCTTGTCGGAACGTTTGTTTGCTAGCAACAGTCTCGTGGTAGGTGGTGGGGTAAGCGAAAAACACTGGAAAATAAAAGGAGCAAGGCAGAGAGTTAAACCAATGTGCCGGTATTGCATTCTTGTTTTTTGGAAGTAGGGTATTTTTTAGTTTTTTCCTTGGTGAATGTGACAAAAAAACACACACGCAACACAAACACATGGACTCGTCCTTCTTGACCTCCGTTGCCTTCCTCCTCGAACCGGATCCGAATGACCATAGAGCAGCTTGGATGCTCGGGGTTTTACCTTATGCGTGTAAGAACCTCACCCACACCCGTTTGATTATAATAAAATAATATTTTTTCGCAAAACCCTAACATGTGTTCCATGCCAAACGCGTCTCCAAACGAGTCGGGCAGCAAGATGAGAAGGAAAATGGGAGAAAGAGAAAGAACGGATAAACAGTAAACCTCGATCCGAAGTGCCAGCATGGCGCCATGCAGAGTGGCAGCGTGTTTGGTTCAAGAAGAAATTAACATTTTACACCGTATGGTAAACGGGAGGAGAGAGGAGGCGAGAGCGAGAAGGAACCCACCGCATGTAGTAAAGAAGCGCTTGTTTTCTTTCTGGTTATGGGAAGCAGCAAAAACCCCCCACAAACCCCCCCGTAACCTCAACCGGCATTCCGACAGGAGGTGACGTTAAAAAATGCGGATAACTCGTCTTTTCACGCGAGTTTCCCAGAACTCGTGCACATGTTTCCCTTCGCTCAGTTATGATTTCTTTTTCAAACCCTAATAAACATTGTTTCGTTCTGTGGTTTATTCATTGTGCAAACAATCCGCGTGCAGACGGCGATGGAGTTAATGGAAGGAAAACAGTTTCGCAACAAAGTTCCCGCGTGAAGCGAGGGAAGAAATTTTTGTGGAGCAAAGTCCAAGCCATTTAGGGGTAGCCGTTACGCCATTAAGCTTCCAATCTCAAAGATCGTCGTTATCAACAGCTTGTAAAAGAGTTTCATCTCGGGTAATGGATGATGCTCGGTTTGCATCGGTTCTCGGACGGAAAGGATTATATACTTGCTTGGAGTACGCTTTTTATCCTCAGGCTCGCCGACAGATGAGCACGGATTGGCAGGTGAAAGGCAATGCATCATCGTTAACCTGGTGGTGTAATTTATAGCAGCACGAGAGGGGGCCAGAATTTGCTCCATCAGCGTTACCCTTTTTAAGCCCCGATGTTGAGGGTTTGTTTTAAAGGTGTGCAAGGTGTGGATACCTTTTCTTTCTTGTTTGAAACTACGAGGGAGTTTTTCTCTTCGTTCGATCTGCCCCTTCTGCGGTCCGATATTAGATGGAAACTAATTAGTGTTACGATATCTTTACATACGATTTGCATAACGTCGTCGAACGGCAGGTTGTCGAAGCGAAAAAAAGGATGCTTGCGGTCGATGAGCGGTTTCGGCCAAATGGCAGCCCGTTTTCCCAGCTTTCCCGGTGTACAAAGGGGACACAAAGGAAGCGACCGACCAGGACAGGACCATGTTTGGGTAAACCCTCGTCATTTCGGGAATTCAGCAGAATCTCCGATAGGGCGGGGTGGGGGGGTGGTGCAATTGCATTCCTTAAGGCGAAGCTCGGGAGGAAACTAGCATTTGCATAACTGTGCATACGTCCTTCCGTTTCATCGCAGACGCTCCAACCGCTTCGATGGGTGACACAGCGAAATGCACCGTTATGCATATTTGCAACACCGAGAGGAATATTTTCCATTATTCCATGCGCTTTTGTTTTCTTTTCCAACAGGGTGCCAGCATCCATTCTTAGAGCGCTTTGAATACCGCCGGGCAGATGGCTTTTAACTATGCATATCTTTGCACATTTATGCAGTCAATAATTACTGATAACTTAGACAGGGACACTTGACTCGGGCTTGTGGAGATTACTTTATGTAAATGTGACAATGTTGAAAGCTGCATGATCTTTCTCGTTGCCTTTTCATGCTGGTTTTAAGTATCTTTTTCCCATCTTTTGTAATTTTTTCTACTCAAGAAATAAATACGGCATTGCATTGTTTGGCTTCCTAAAAAAATTTCTTCATTGTGACAAACCCATTGTACGCAATAAACATTCATCTTCGAAAAATCAATATCGTCGAAATACAGAACCATTTTCAATCACACGATATCGATGATAAAATGTAAGTAATACAACCTTCCACACCAGGACGAGGACATGGCATTGGTATTGGGTTTTATATTTCAATAAGCATTGTCTTCCGTTTGCGTCGTCGTCGTCATTTACTCCAACGAGTCGCGTTTCGCGATCGAGATGCGGTTTCATTAATCTCCATAGGTTGCGGATAATACTTGAAAGCGTTCCCATTCCTGGAAATTGGTCCCCCGCACCTCCTTGGGCGGCTTTTCCTGCGTCGTACCGTTTCGATAGAACGGTTCTTTGAAGCTTTTCTCTACCGCCTCTTTGTGGATAGCACTGGTTTTCACCTACCGACAATTCGTTGGAAAAACAATTTATTACAATTTTTCCTCCTTCCGACGAAAAACCCCTAGATCTTGCTACCTCTCTCTTTCTCTATCTCTCTTTCCATTCACAGCTCCCGATCGCTCTTTAAGCCGATGTTTATTTCCATCGAGCACTTCTTCTCCCTTCGTGTGACAAGCAATTCGTTATCCACGAGCAGCTCACCGTTTGTGTCCCCCGGTTTTGGATGCTCCAAATAAGCTGGGAGTGGTGAGGGGGGGGGGGGGGAGAGGGAGCTTTGGTGAGTGGTATGGCAACAAGAAAAAAAAAGCAACAACACGCAAGCCAACTGGAAAAGCCATCGCCAGGAGAAATTGCGAAGCGAAAAAAAAAAGACCAGCGTAAACCCGGTAGCCCTAAGTTATTGCATGAAAGAAACAAAAAAAAATGATACACACACCAGAAGAAAGACATCAGCGCTTGGGAGAAGTAGGCCGTGGTGAAAGAAACGACGCAAAGTGAACACAATCCATGGCAACGGTGGCTCAAGTGGTGGGATCTGATCCGGGATTCGGGCTCCCGAAAAAGGCCCACGCTTGTGACACCGTTGAGTAATGATGGTAAATCGATTTCTCTTTCACGTTCACACACACACACACGCACACACAGTTTCCGGGAACACGGGGGGGGATTGTGAGTACTCGAAAGTGGAGATTTGTAGCGAAAATGGTTACGTCCTCGAGTATCGTGTTCCGATGCACTCGAGCGCGCCTGCCAGAGATAAAGGAAGCGGCCCACAATAAGTCGTCTTCAGGGCGTCTTACTGTAATCCACCCCGGCAGCAGCAGCATCGCACACCCAAATGATGATGGTGGCTTAAATCAATATCGTGACGTGTTGAGCCCGCGAAGCGGAAGAACTTTCCACCGGGGTTTGAACCACCGGGCGCCTCCATCTTCCCGACGCTCGGGCAAAGCTCGTCAGCCAGCGACTAAAAATAAATGTTCCGGATGTCCCGGGACCCCGTCGCTCGGCATTTGGGGTTGTGTTTGATCATCATGAAATCCCTAGGCATGCTTGTGAGGAAACTCGTTCGATTCATCCCGAGCCAGCGCGCCTCGCGTGCACATCAAACTTCAATTTTCTTCACCTTTGCCAGCGCCCGGAGATTAGTTGCTCCCTTTGGCCCTGCCTAGACAAACTAGCTCCAGCTTGTCATCGAACTAGGCGAAGGATCGACCGAGCTACCCGTCGAAAACTTAGCTACCGTCGAAAACTGGTAACCCCACGCCGAAGCGTGGCTAATGTTTGACTAATTTGCATAAGCAAAGGCTGATGAAAAAGAGCCGCAGTTTTCCCGCGAGATCACGCGATAGGCGCGCGGTTGAGGCATCTCGCAAACCGCGAGACCGTTAAATAAACGTGCGGGTAAGGTGAAGCACGGAAGAGAGGGGGGGGGGGGGGGGCGAACAACAATGCTCGGTGTCAAATTAGACCCGGTCTTCGCCGCGCCCTCCGACAATCCGCGGCGTGGGTTTGCTGTCGGTGAAGTTGTTTAAATCATGTTGTTGCCATCACCGTCGCGTTGTTCGCGCTAAAGGAAAGGAAACAGTCGCCGCATGCTGCAGCAGCAGCTGAAATCGCGGCCAACCCAAGCCAACGGTACGAGAACGAAAGACACGACGTGGCCACCGCAAGCCAGTCACCTTCATGGCTGCGGTAAAGGTGTTTATTATAATTTTAAACCACTCATATGCATAACAAAAGAACTCGCGCTCGATGTTGCACGTCATTTTTGCATCCCCATTTCCGAACCTCCAGCTCCAACACTGCGTCCTAGAGACGCATCGGACCGTGAAGGGGGCCGACCCGTCGACTCGCTGACTTTATGTCACCTTGTGTCGGCACCGTTGGGCGAGGATTGTGCTGCGCGTAAAGCTGATTAAAAGTTTACCTTCTGCCGAAGGAGCGCGAGGAATGTCACGGAGTGTCGCTACGGAATGGATGATTTGTAGCACCGGACTGCGCCAAACCCTCGGTGCGGCTTGTAGACGCTGTCTCCGGCCCGTTTCGGAGAAGTGCTCCCGGTGGGTCTGACATTTTAACCTGTTTCCGGCTGGCTGACATCCCACGAAGGACGAGAGGGAACACTCGGCAGCACTCACAGCAGCACTCACTCACTCCCTGTTTTTTTCGCGGCATTCCGAGCTACTTCCAACGACGGAACGCCAACGGAGGGGCGGAGGGAAAAGTTTAAATTGGGCAAATGATCGCTTTAACGAAGCGCCAGCCGTCAACTGACAGCGACAGTTGCGGAAGTTAGTGTCGCGTACCACCTGCGCCCCGGAAAGTAAATCGAGCCCACGAGGACAGGGAAGTGAAATGTCACCAACATCTTGAGGGCAAAAATATGAAGATTCATACACTATATAAAACTGGCGAAATTTTGGGGAGCGTTCATCTCTTTGTCTTTAATATTACGAACTAAATTAATCTTTAATGGTTTAATCTTACATCGAAATAATGAACTAGTCTTACGGTTATTCAACTAAATTTTGATTATAAGTAAAAAGTTTGTGTTTTGCTGTTCCGGTTTGAGCCAATATAAATCGCAATTTTATCCCGTGGTCGATGAGGAAATCAAATTGCGTAAGAAGTCGGAACATAATGCACGATCGGCTTTGTCTTTACTTATCATTCGATATAATTTTTCTGGGGATTCGCGTCTTTTTACCTCGATGTAAACTTTGTACAAGCTAAGTGCATGTCGGTTCTTGATGATCGAAGGGCGTATATGTTAGCTTTTATCGCTGTGACAGCGTGCTGGTGCAATTGGTCGATGAGAAAATCAAATTGCTTTAGAAGCCGGAACATAATGCACGACCGGCTTTGTCTTTACTTATCATTCGATACAATTTTTTTGAGGATTCGTGTCTTTTTACCTCGATGTTAATTTTGCACAAGCTGAGTGCATGTCGATAGAAGGGGGTATATCAAAGTCAATCAACAGACAGGTCGTAGCATACCATGTAACGAGCCGAAAACCGTGGGAAAATTTTTGACAGTTGGTTGAAATTTTGTTTACTTCTCACGAACAGCGAAGAAAGTGGGGTAAATCTGCAAATTTGGTATGTTTCATCAACAGAACAAAGAGTTGAGGCGTTCGAAATATGTTCTAGAGGAAGGCTCCGTATAAGGCAGACCAACACAGTTAATTTCGGCAATCACGGCGAGCAAAAGGATCCATATCCCATGATTTCACACAGAAGAGCAGTTTCTATCAGCAAGACCATGGATACTGTGATCTAGAATTACGAACTACCTATTTCGCGAAGATTTTAGTGGAGATCTCCCATAAGTATGCTGGAAATTTTTGTAAACACTTTTTTAACCAACTGTCACAACAATGGCGGAGCAAAAAAAAAGCTTTGACCCGACCTGTCTGTTGATTGTCTTTGAATAAACGGTTACATCACACGTCAGTGGTTATTTTAAAGTCTGACGGAAGTTCACCAAAGTTGGCGTGGTTCATATTTCCGAATCATAATGTTCTCACTCCTATACCACTCCGTTTCTGGTTGACTTAATTACGGTGTCATTCACCGAATCCATACTCAGAACTCGGGCGAGGAATGTTAGAAGATAATCGTTGGATTAATTTCTCCTGGAAGCTCTCGAAGAGAAGCTACCCAAACTTATTAAGCCTCCCATCATCTCCCCATTCCAATGTTTCCCTAACTCTTTCGACCTTCCAATGCACTTTAAGCCAATCGCAAGATGATGTAACCGGCGAGTTCGGCATGATTTGATTACGTGAAGGCAATAAAAAAGCGGCCCAACGGCCAGCACGTATCGAGGCAAAAGTTTCACCAGGGAATACTTAATGAGTCCCTGAAAAGCGGCACCTTCGTCGGTTTGCCTCTCGAATTCTCACTCACTGACGAAGGCGGTCGAAACCGGCAGACATGCCACTATCATACGCTTCATCAACGCTGGTTGCCGTCTTCCAGTAATAACGTACTCAACCACAAAACTCATCGTTCGTTCGCTTCTTTCACGAAGTCGGAAAGTGATCCGGACGCACGTCTAGCCGACAGCGCCGCCGGTTTGGGACGAGAGATCAAAAGTACACGCAAAATGTCGCACATAATTCAATTAGCCGATAATTTTGTTCCCTTTCCACTGGTTGTCAGTTTGGGTTCAGCCCCCAACGAAGCCGCCATTAAATGTCTCCTTCCCTCAGCCAAGCGTATTCTTCCCGGAAAATTACGTTAGCCAGCCCAAATGATGCCGAAAACTTTCGATGGGCTTGCTGAACGGCAATGGGCCCTCCAATGTTGCTGTATTCCGGTTGGAAGTTGGGTCGCTTTTCGAACGATCTAATGCGTATACGACAAGGAAAAGGTTTGAAGCTATATTTTGCTAAGTGACTCTTAAAATAATTCACGACAATTTGCACAAGTACAACTGAAGAACCTCTCAACACGCAACCAAATACGAACGGTTCAGTGAATAAAACCACCAAAGGGACGGAGTCCGAGCCTCGAAGATGCACCATACATGGTTCGCTGGTTTCATAAACATTATCCAGTCAATGGCAGAAACGACGTAAAGTGTTCGATGCGAAATTGCGCTGCATCGACCTCCGTCGGAACCATCTGTTGTCATCTGCCCGACCGGAGCACTTCAAGAGGCTTCCGACACACACACACACACACACACACACACACACACACACACACACACACGCACACAAAGCCCACCACAACCTCTTCAGAGTCGAGCCGTCCGAACGGTGAAGTTCCGATTGGAAAGTTCTCATTTACATTTAATCCATCGAATCAAGTGTCGAACGCCGAATCCACAACCTTAGGCACGTTCGACGAGGCTGGGATGCATTTTCCCTCCCTTTCCCCCCGGTTCGGAAAACCGGCCGGTTGGTGGATTCCATCCCTGTACAGCGTTCGATGATGACGCTAACGACGGCAACGACGTCGACGATGGTGATGATGATGATGATGATGATGAAGCAGATTGAAGCTGCCGATGGATGTAGGGAGATCAACAATTCAAGTGCACTGGAAAGGAGATAATACGCTGACAAAAGAACATCATAAATCTTCCTCCGCATGGACGGTGGCTTCAGCCAAACACGCACATCATAATAGTTCGCATAATAAATGCGCCACAACCGAACACCGTCGACCTATTCACAAGTGAGGGTGGGGCATATGGGCGGGGGAGACATTGGTTGACTTGTAGTCGGACCACGATCGATGTTCGAAGTGTGTGTGTCGAAGTGTACAAACGGTTTTCGCCTTTGTGGTGCATGTGGATGGAAGCCAATCAAATCAAATCGAACGCGCCGTCGCTCGACCGAATGGAGGCGCATGGTGATTTATTTGATTATGACGATTATGGTGCGCTGACACGGTGCCGGAGAACGGGCAGCGACGTTTGCTGAGTGAGTGACGAAATGAAATAAATCTCCCGCGGGAGTGAAGTCACTGACTGGAAATCAGTGGAAACTGGAGGAAGCAAACAGAAAAAGTTGCGAACGGTCCTTCTGACCATCGTGGAAAAGGACACGCAAATGAGTAAACTAACATGAAAAGAATGCAATCAATGCAAAAATCAAAAACGGAAACCTGAACGGAGGAGTAAAGTTTTCGCGACGCGAATTTTCATAACTTTGTACGAGGAAAAGTGTGCACTACCCCACGACGACGAGGACTTAACGAACGAACGAACAAACGAATCCGGACTTGCCGGACTTTGGCATCATTTTATGGATACGTCTGTCGGTTTTCCGTGGTATTTTTTTTCCCCCACCCGACCCGAAAAGGTCTGCGGTGTTCACCAAAAGTTTTCCAATGAACGTCTTTAACGACTTCACCAAAGTGCAGCGCCGTCGAAGAGGAAACTTTTGCCGAGCGTCTGATAAGTGGGTTACAGGGAAAATAAACCCAACGGAAAACCCGCGCGGTGGAGAAGTGATGCGTAATGATCGAATAGTGGAGCCAAAAAAAAGTTGCCCAAAAGAAGCGAGGGAAAAAACCCCCAACTCTGGTCCACCGGGTTCGAAGAGTTTCGAGTTTGAATAGTTTAATTTTCACCATTCGTTCCGATTCGTTACGACGCGACGACTTCCAAACTTTTCGTGCTGACGAAAGGGACGTGATCGTTTGGTGACGTAGTGGCACGAAGACATGAAACCCGCTGTTTAATGACTTCCTTGCGATCCCCGTTCCCATTCGGGGACGATGTCCACCTTGATTGAGAGCCATAGCCTACAGGAATACTGCAGCGTCAATGACAAAGTAATTATACGCGCGAGTTGTATGCAGTCCATGCGGAGGTGAATTATGTTCCCTTTTGCACAGACAAAAAGGTCCTGTTCCCCACAAAATGGTGCCTCGTTTTGCGAACGGGTTTCTATTGCTTCGCTAACAAGCGCCATCGTTGTAGCGTCTCGTGTCGGGTAATCTGCTAATCTGAATACCGCAAGTTCCGCATGCCGAGATGTTCAACACGCTTTCCTCCCAAAACCGACACACACTCGCACACACCAAATGATACACATTTCAGCCACTTGAGGCACGTTTCGTTTGGGAGCACCGAGGAGGGGATGTGCCAAGGGGAGACTGTGGTGGAGGGTATAAATTGTGCCGTCAGCTCATTTCTCGATAGCACTTCTTCGGGCGGACTGTTTTGCATAAATCTACAACACATTTTCTCCACATCATTCGCTGAGCGTTTCCGCGCGCTCGATGGCAACGATTCCTCCGGACTTCCACTCCCCCCCCCCCCCCCCCGTCCCGGGTGTCATCTCCGTCCTCCCCTGGCGTGTCCCATCCATCTATCCTACATCCATCCATCCGGCCGAAGTTCGGAGCAACTGCGGAAAGTATCGTCGGATTAGACTCGAACAGTGGCGCCTGGTGTTAGCATGTGAACTTGGGGCGTGCCCGTATCCTCACTCCTCAAACACACACACACACACACCCCTCTTCTCCACCTTGACTGGCTCGTCTACAAAAGGAACTAAGTTAGAGCCACACGTTTGTGCAATCAACTGAACAACTCAATTTGTTGCAGAAATGTGTTCACGTTGCTCGCTTCGAACTTCAAACTCTTCGGCTACCGGCCTTTTTCTTCCAATTTTGTTATTTTTTACTTTTTCGGAAAATCCCCCCCTACCCCTCTCCCTCTTCCTTTTCTTGCCAGTGTGGCCATTCCATTTTCCTCACAACTTGTTACTTTCTTTCTCTTTCATTTGTGTCAATTTTATGATGATTGAAAGTTTTAATCTGATTTTGGAGAAACAGACACACTCGAACGAGGTTGACGAGGTCGACGATGGTAACCGGCTGCGTCACGTGGGTATGGTAGGAGGTGGGAGACGGGGTAGGGAGGGGTGGTTCGTTTGACTTCAGCCCTCCTTTACCGAGAGGACTTCTTGAGAGATACTGGGAAGATGGATAGGTTCGATCCTGTAACGAAAACCTCTGACCTCCCTGGAGGACAACCTCATCCTGCCTGGTACGTGTGTATGTGTGTGTGTGTGTATGCCGGTATGTATGTACTAAATCCAAATCCCGACACCATCCCAATTCATTGCCCACCGGTCCATGACCGTGATACCGCCTTTCATCGGCATCCTGCTCCTGGTCGAGGTTCATTTTCCGGCGAAACGAATGTGTGTGTGTGTGTGTGTATGTGTGTGGACAAAATTCAGTCACCTTCCAGACACCTGAGCACTTGAGCGGTAAATCGATGGGAAAAATATTTCCACACGACTTACATCCTGCTGCCCCTCCTCACCTCCACCAACACTCGGTGAGGGCCTTCATCAATCTTATCTCGTGCAAAGTTTGGTCTTCGATTACCGATTGTGCCGAAACCGAACGCACCAATGCATGCATGAATCCACCGACCGGTTGGTGTAAATGTGCGGACTGCTCAAAGGGCGGGGGAGGTCCGAGAAGGACGGGGCGGTCAATGAATCGGAAGGGGAAATATGCTAAAAATAAGCAAATAGCATTTTTATGCGATTCAGCGCACTTCGGAGGAGGACGTTGGAAAATTTATTCCCGTTCAATACTTCCTTCGTCCCTTTCACGCTCGCTTGGCGACCGTTTTGGTTCCAACTTCCAACCGGCCGTTTTCCACTTGCTTCGGCGGAAAAACCAGAAATTGTGAAAAACGAGAAAAGATTCAAAGAAACCGGTTCCGGCACTTGCAAGCCGGCTCGCTCCGGTGGGGGTTTTCCACCGAACGGAGGAAAATAGTTCGAGAATTGGGCAGGAAGAGATAACCTTCCCTCCAGCAACGAAAGGTACGGGGAGCACGGGGTGTGGGGATAGGCTCAAGACCGGGAAAGGAAGATGAATATGTTTGCCTTTTGCAAACGAAGCCGACAGTTTTATACCCATGTTACAGTCCCCAGTCTCAACCGCCACTTCCCCCACCCTCCCCAATCCCGTTGGTCCTTAGGCCCGTTGCTACGACGCGCGGCTTTCTTGGAGCGCCCTAATGTGGAAAAGCTGTGATGAAAGAAAAGGAGGAACAAAAAGAAACAAAAGGAAAAAACGAAAATGGGTCGAAAACGAGAAACGATATCTTCATTCGCCAACCGGACCAGGGATTCCACGAACGTTGGCCACGAGGAACATACCGAGACACTGGAAGGGCTTCGGAATCGAAAAACGGAAAATATTTATTGAAGGAATTTGTTATCTTAATTCGTTGCGTTCGCTTTAATGGTGATTGAGTTCGGATTGCGCTTCCTATTCGGCCGATTAGTTGCCGGAATCAAAGCTCCAGACGGGAGTGGGATAGGGGCAGGGGATCGAAGGGGGGGGGGGGATGCCTAATGAAAGTCAACACACATTTACATGTTTGGTTAGCGCCCGGATAAGATACTGCAGGGAAAAGATTGCGCATTCAATCATGTTAAGTTACGATGGGTTTGTTAGATATTCAAAGCAAATGTGGTTATAACAACCAATCAAGTTCAATCAACGTCACATGAATTCGTTTTTCCGCATTTTAATAAATATGGCATACTATACTTAGTTCGTGTTCTATACAAGCCTTTTATGGCGTTTATTCTTGTTTTTATTATTTAAAAAAGGCAGAACATCATTTTATCGTGCCTTTTTATAACAAAAGTTTAAAACTTAAACCAAACACGATGTAAACAATTTAATGCGAATTTAACCATAAAGTACTAATTTACTTAATCCTTTGCTAATAAAACAACCACTCGATCATTCTGCATTTCTATGCAACAGTTTCAACTGTTGTTCCCATGTTTTCACAGACTCGTCTGAAAACATTTCTTTCTTTCCCATCGAAGCGCTTTGGGTTCATTTACTTTAACACATTTAACTTTTGCTTGCTTCAGCATCCGGAGAGCGCCGGAGAAGCGCATCAAGAACGGGTGCATAATGCGAAACTCACTCGAAACTGTTACTACTACTACTACTACTACTACACCGAACGAGCAAACTTAGTCTTCAGTTCCTTCAGACATTCTTTTTCCCCCCCACCTTTCCAATCAACGAAGAAAGCAAAAACAGTTTCCGCTTCGTTTCCTTCGCTTGACATTCGGTCACGTTCGTGGTGTTTGAATTGGTGGAACGGTTTGGGAGAAGCGGTTAAGTAGCGAAAATGTTGCATTTGGAGTAAGAGTTAATTTACCGTTTTTCCTCGTATCGTCGGTCGCACAGCCACCGGTCGAAGACGATCGAATGACGCCAATACATTGATCGCGAAAGTAAGCGGAACGGAAAAGCTTCACTCGCCAAATGCAAAGAAAGGATTCCACCATGGGGTTCCGATAAAGCACTTTTTTCCTCTTTTTTCTGTTGTGGAACATTTCTTGAAGATGGCCGGGAAACGATGGCCAGCATCGTCGTAGGCTATGAAAATGAACTGCACCAGCGGGAATCGGAGCTCTAAAATCCAATTTCCAACAGCATAATTACACTATTACAAAGCTGTACAAAACCTTTCCCGGACTCAATCTCGAAGGATGCACGCCACTCCCCAAACCCGGCGCCTGGTGGCTCCCGGGGAGAGTTTTCTGTTAGTTTTGGACACGGAAAATCTTTTCCGTCTCCCCACCCAACTTCATCGAACACCTTGTTTTTCCCGTCTTTCCGTTCCAATGACCTCATTTAATTAAACTTTTAATACTTTTCCCTACCGTTTGCGCGATTTCGCCGCAGCGTCGTCGACGCTTTTCCGTCGCATTCCACCCTTTCCTCTCCTCCTTCCAACACCCTCTATCATGGTGGAATAATGCGCCCACGGTTGCGTGTCTTTTGTCATTGGCTGGCGTTAAGTTCCGGCGCGCATCGAACTCCGAAACGAAAACCGGAGGGAAGAAAAGCCCCATGCAACGAAAGGTAAACTCCCGTCCTTCGAAAGGCACTTCCTCGACTCGTTCCCTCGATTCGCGAGTTTGTCCGCGCGTGTCCAACTATGCTCAGACCCCGTTCGTTGGTGAAAGTTTGAATCTGTTTCATTATTCAACGAAAACTCCCGACTTTCCCAGGCGACTCCAGCAGCATGCGGCACAGTTTTCACACCTTCTTTGACCACAAGCGCGAGCCGGCTGCTTTAGCTACCTGTTGTGAGGTGGGAAAAGAAGTAAACTCATAGTTTTGGGGTTAAATTGTGAAAACCTGCTCCTCCCACCGATTCTTTTTGCTTTGTCTTCATTTTGTTTACCCCAACACAATGTTCTTTTTCCGGTCCGATTGTTCTTTTAGTTTGACAAAGTTAATGCAACCCGGTTGTTTTTTTTGCTGCTTTCATTTAATTTTCTCATTTCAGAGTTTTTTCTCCCCCCTATCGGACTCTCTCTGGACAAGCGTCCGATTGTCCAGAAACAACAAGCCATTGTAAACGACGGCAGGAAAAACGGAAGGCTTCTTGTTTCTGATTCGATCTGGGATTGAAAGGAAATTTATTGTATTCCCACAGTCCACCACGTTCCTGCTATCCTTCGTTAAGTTTGTCCATCCAGTTCAGTGTTTGCCATATTTTTATTTCCCTGTTCTGTTTCGTTTTCATTCCCACAGAAATCCCTTCACATTCTGTTTTGTTTTTTGGATGAAAAGATACCAAATTTTCATTTTCTCAGTGTGCTTCAATGTGTGCCTTTCTATGTTTGCACTATTCGAAATGAGAAGGGTAAAAATTGGTGAAAATCCAACATTGTGATTGCAAAAAAAAACGAGCGATTTAGATTCACCACCAAATGACGTGCAAACGATCGAACGAATGTGCAATAAAAATGAAGCGAAAAACACACCAACATAGTGGCATAAGCCAAGGCTTGCGATGAATCCTTTCCAGTCCGAGCCGGGGATTCGATGCTATTTTCTTATTTCCCCATTCCCTTGGCTCGCATGATTGGTTTTTCTTTTCCCACCCCCCCATTTCCCACGCTTGCACAGCACATCCGGATGCATGGGAACGCCCGGTACGGTTTTATGGTCATTAATTTGTTGAAATAATCGATCTGCTGGTGCTGTTTTCTGTAGAAAACTCCGCCCCGGTTCCGTTCGCCCCCTTTCTTCGGCGGTATTTCCGACATCGCCTGGTCGGTCTTTAGTCGTTCCATTAGTGGCGGCGAAAGCCGGGGAGAATTGAAAAAGCAAGTTCCGACTTCCGCCTTCCGTTCGGCGCCCAGAAGTTCGTATCTTGTCCCCGGCCAACGATGGTGGCTTTCGCTTGGTAAATGGTTTAAACATGTACATTAATTTTCTAATGAGTTATTCCGGTTCCCTTTCAGCCGTTGCGTTACTGTGCGCCATCACTGGCACTGTCCGGGTGACTTGTTGTTTGACCTTTTTTTTTTCTTCTTCCTTTTCTTCTGCCGGCAGCTCCTAGCAGCTCGCTTTCATAATCGAATTTTCAATTTTACCATAACCGCCGGGAAGTAGCAACCTTTTCTTCGGTCCCTTGGCGCCCTTTGGCGACTTTAGATCCCTCAGCCCGCGTAGAAGTACATCCATCTCTCTAATGAAGTACAAGTCGGTACGGATCGGAGACCTCGTTACGAACCACCACGCTCCCGGAACGGAAGTGGTTTCGGGGAAAACGGAGGAACGGCGGTGGTTGTGCGGCTTCCGGAGTAGCAATGAGGCCAATCCTGTCATCACTGGGATCCGGTGTATGTGTGGGTCCTATTAAAGAACGCCGATGTGCCTCCGCCGCCTTTCTTCCCTCTTCCAGTGTAGGAATGACTGGAAAGTGAATGAAACAAATTGAATTGTAAATACACCCGAACGGATACATCCTGGCGTTCGTTTTGCTCCGTTTCTGCCTACAACTATGATACGGTGACGACGACAACGAGCACCACGATGACGATGATGATGATGATGAAAGCAATGAGTAGCAAAAATAAATTCAACGACAGTCGCGTTAGGATATTCTTGGATGGTTTCTCGATTTCTTGAAGGCCACATTGTAAATTGGCGAGTGGTGGAAGCGAAGGAACGCGTTCCAGAAGCTACCACTAACCGTACCGGTCCTTTGTTGCCCATTGCGCAGCACCCGCGAGTGCGCTTTCGGGTGCAGTCAGGCAACAATTTATGTTTCCCACCGACGACGATATCACGACCACCTTCGAAGCGTCCGTAAGTCCGTGCAATTCACTTCCGGCGCATTTGACTGCGAACTGCGTGGCGGTGCACTCTCGGTGCATTCTGGGCTAAAGTGGGACGACCAACAACCAATGATTGAAGATTGTGTTCCTCATCGCACCCTTGAGATGCTCGAAGTAAATAGAAGTCAGAGGGAGAAAGTTCCCGATGGGAGCTCTGCAGTGGACGGAAAAGTGATTGGGGAAACTTTTCTAGCGAATAATCAAAACCGTGCATCAAAGCGATTGAACTGATGGGTGATGGAAGCTTGTGACACCGTACTCGCACCGTCACTCGCTTACAAACGCGTCTCGGAACGTTTCCCTTCCAACGGAACGATTTCCACGAAGAGAGCCGACACGAGCCGAGCGATCTGCACTCCCGCTTTTCCAGGTACGTACGCTTCAATAGATTGTTTCCCGTTTTCCTCGAAACGGTAATAAAAGCGCTTGTGTCATGTTTTCGGCCTTTGTTGAACGCAAACGATCAGGTGGAGCGTAGTTGGACACATCTTGGCGTGTCGGTTTAAGTGTGACAACTGTTTCCACGATAAGCCGCATACGAGACAAATAACAATGTTATAGTGATTAAAGTTATTATTTTAGCACCTTTTTACAGTTAAACTTTTCTGTTTCACTTGGATCAGACGAAATTTAAAATTAATCAGCCCAAAAACCAAGTTTTATTTATTATTCAAGTAAACGTTAAATATTATAAACAAACTCTTTTGAGAGTGAAAATAATTGTCAGGAGTAGGCGTGTGAATTGGATCGTAAAAAAGAGGATCGGAAAAGGAGGTTTGTGCTCTAAATAAACATAGTTTTCCCTACAAGTAAAGAACGGATTTAGGATGTTGGAAGAGTATCATTTGAAAGTGGCCTACTACTTATTTAAAAAAGGGTAAAAATAGATTCAATATCAGAAAATAAAATTCGAAAATTCTCCATTTCATAATCTTCTTCACGATTGTTCATTATAATAGCTTAAATTTGTTTACCAGAGCTCACTGTACGATTTAATCAACATTGTAGAACAAACTCTAGCGCCATTAGATAAATGTCTTTTGAACCAACTGCAACTGTTTACAACTCCACCGATGTAAACAAGTCCGCCCTTCTTGCATGTGCTCTCCGGAGCGATAAATCATCGATGGCGCTCGGAAACTGTGCTGTCGGTATATAAATTGCAAACCGAAGCGAAGACCACGAGAATGGGAAAGCCACCCGTCGGCACCAGAGTTTCCGTGAATTACCAGTCGTTATCACGTCCCGCTAAGATGTGTTTCATAATAAGAACTGTGTCGCTTTGTGCGCCGGTCCTCCAGAGTCCTCTTGCGATAGTCAACAAATTACCTCCGGCAAGTGGCCACTTGCGTCACATGCTCGGAGTTCGACCGCAGGCTTTTCTAGGCCCATCCCCCCGTTTACGTACACACATCTAACAACCCATGCTCATCGTCTTCTCGAGGGCTCGAGGCGGGTTTGCCGACTGCCGGGCAGTAGTGCTTGCCATGTTCGGAGATGAATTAAGCGCTTGGTGCTCTTTTGTTTGCTTGTCTTTCGATTGCTGCTGTTGTTTTATACTTTTCTTCCCCCCCCCCCCCCCCCTCCCCCTCCCCCGAATGCTGTTCGTCACAGACGTGGTGTTGCAAGTTTCGGTGCAGTGTCGAGCGGTTGCAATTGCCACGGCAGCAAAACGGGTTTCGAAAACACTCGAAAACAATATATTTTCCCCGTGGCAGCAAAGCAAAACAAGCTGCCGCGGAACGACCGAACGCCGTGTTTCCGAGCATCCGAGGGATAATGATCGTGACGATGGCGCTGAAGCTGATGCACGCTGAAACGACTCGTGGTTTACATTCTATCAAGTGCACTTCAGCAACAACTCGGAAACAAGAACCCTCCCTCGTCGAAACCGTTACGCTCTGCGTTGGAAAAAGCGGTAACAAAAATCCGTACAAACGACTGCCGTTGGTGCTGCTTTTCACTAATCGGAGATGGCGTAATCGGCCCGAATCCTTTCGGTACGATCTGGATCCGCAACCGAATGGCTGACCGTGTCGACACGGACAAGCACGAGAACCAAAACCGATGACGATTGGGCACAAATTGCTGATGCCAAACAACGACATTCCCACTACCCACTTTTTTCCACAAAAAGGATTCCATTTTCAACCGAACGAAATTCTGTCCAGAGGACGGATTTTTGACGTCACTTTCGCCAAAATCCCAAAGCACCAGTTGAGGAAACCTCTACTTCCCTCGGAAAATCCTGGCCCTTTCCCTTGCGTTCCGAGGCGAACAATCGAGGTTCTTTCAGGAACACTTCGTCACCGATTTGTCGAATGAAAGCCCTCGCTAATGTCGCTACGGAAGGCTCCCAAGAGACCCTGGGAAAAGCGAGAGAAAACCGAAGGCGAGATTAAGCATCAAGTAATTCTAGGGAAAATTCTTTTCCCCTCTCGCAAGCGAGGAAAACAAACCTATCGAAAGCGGCTCAAACACAAGAGCTGAACATATCCCGTCGATTACGAGGATTTCCAATCGGATCGTCGCAATCTCGGAGGCCGGTTGTTGCTTCCTTCCTTCCTGCGCTTTCCCCGAACCCGGATTCCACTCTTCCGGCCGATTTTGCTGCCGTGTCTTCGTACCTCTATTGTCCAACGACCGGGTTTTGGGTACCGAGCAGCGGAAGAAGCAGAGACACATCCTATTGTTTTGAGGCAAAGGTTATTGTTGGCAGTCAACAATAAAATTCCTATCGATTCCGAGCTCCACTGCCGAGGCTTTCTGGTTTCGGGGTTCTCGTCCTTCGACACATGAATTGTAATCTCCGATTCGTGCAATTTTTATTCAACCCGTGCCCAAGCACTTCATGACCATTGCTGGAGATCTCCAGTACACCACCATGAACACCTTCGGGTCTATTGAGCAAAAAAATCTCGGTAAGCAAAAACACAACCTACCGAAACTCCTAAATCCAATTGCGATAAAGGTGTAGCAGAAAGACATGGCCGAAGTTGGGGAGTGGAAGTGAAGCAGAGGATGGCGGGAAAATAGTTTCAATTATTTATGTGCCCATACATACATAGAGAGGCTGCCTCGGTTACACGAGGTTATTTAACAATGGTGGATGAAATGTTGCGTTCAAATTTAACAATGGAAGGAAAATTGGAATCGTAGGATAAGGAAAATGTGTCCTCCGTGTGTGTTTCTTTAGAAATGGCTAAAAAAGGGTTTAACTTGACTTTTCAAACAGTTTGGCATTTAAAAAATGATAAATGTATGTCAAAATTTCATCTTAATCAAACGAACTTCAAACTCTGTGAAACTGATTGCAATGCAACCAATATTTTGGGCAACACGATTTTCCCACAGTGCCCACCTTTCCCGGGCAAGTGCATCCGAGTCCTGCAATCCCGGGTGCGTCACGGTGAAAAGGTGCTTGTGATCCATTTTCCGATCCCATTTGGAGATTTTCATTTTTAGTTCTGTGGTGCTGCCGCTTCCATTGTTCCAATCTCGCATTTTTGTTTCGTTTTGTCTTGACTTACCTTCCCACTTCCTGCAGCTAGGGCTTCTACCTAGCAGTAACACGCAGTAGAAAGCAACATTTCGTCCGGAAAAACACCGGCTCGCCCATTATTTGGGAAACTTTCTTTCACTGGCTAAACTAAATTTCTTCCAACATCCGGATCCCGTCCCCCGGAAAAGGGGTTTTCTGGGGGGGAACGAGTTTGTACGTTGCGGTTCCAAGCTTTCGGTTTTTCATTTTGTTGTGATTTTTCGTTTTTTCCTTCCAACACTTTTGCTTTGGCCTCCGTTTTTCCACCTGGTTGCGTTTCGGTCGCTCCCATGTGAGCATTCTGGTGTGCCTTCGCCGTGTATCGTTTTCCTTGTCCATTTCTTTTCTTTTTTGTCCCCCTTTGCCGGCCATTGGTTGCGAAAGAATTTTTTCCCTCCAAATATTGTTGTCGCACTATGCCATCCTTCGGAGCTGCATGTGTCCTTTTTTACTTTTCTTTTTTTCTGCTTCCTGTTGACCCCATGCCTTGAATCCTTTATTTCGCAAACCAACCGGTTCCTTCCTGCTCGTCGGCGGGGGCTCGGTTCACTCCGAGGAGCGGTCCTCAATCATTGATCATATGCGCATTCGATTATCTACTTTCCCACCCATCCTTTCCCTTCCCTGACACCCAGCCCCCTGCTGACCGCAACCGAGCCGGAACCGGATCCACCAGTTTCGCATTCAATTCAATCGCGTCGAGGACGAGCGTGAGAAGAAAAACCCACATATATTTGGAAAGTTTCTCAAACTCGGGCCCGTTGTGTCCAGTTCCGAGAGGAAAAACAAAATTGAAGCAGCTACGGAATTTTCCTTTTCCTTCTTCTTTCGCCATTCCGAACGGATAGTTTCACGTGGACCTTTCCCGCTCTTACCCGTTCCACCCCGTTGACCCATCGACCTCCGGGGGCTCGAGCGTCTTGTGTAGCACGTTCCGCAATCCTCGCCACTTATAGGACCGAAAGCCGCACTCGTAATGTGCCCGACTCGTTTTTCCTCCTATCCTTGCATCGGAAAGAGGTTTTCTTTCTACCGGCCGGACCAAGGGAACGAACGGGCGGATATTCTTAACACACCGATTTCCAGCCGATTTTCGGTGGACTTTTCATGCCGTGGGATTTCCTTTTTTTTTCCTTCGCCTTCCTTGCTCGTTGGTTTATATTTTATTCAACGGTTCTATTTTTGCTGCCGTTTTCACCCCAAAAAAGCCGGCCCTCGGAAAAGTGCCGGCACACGCGCTGCCTATTTTTCTCTCCTAGGCTGAGGAAAAGGTTCCTCGGCCGTGTCCGTGTGAAGGTTTTTCCTCCTTACCCAAGCGTACGGTAGTGGCTTTCTGCTTCGCACCTAAACGAGCGTCTCATTTTCCCGTTGCGCGGTTTGCTGTACATGTGCCCGGGCTGGCATTGGATCCTTTGGGAGGTACGCCGAGCTTTCCTACCATTTTCCACTTCTCTCCTTTCTTTTGAGAAACGGCGAAGGGTTTCGCTTTAAATATTTTATTCGGCTTTTGGACTCCCGGACATTTTCTCCCTCGGTCCGGTAATTGTCTGTGTGTGTGTGTGCGTGTGTCTGTGAGTGTAGTAAATTTTACTCTTTTATCCCCATCCCCCCTCACCTCTATTCTCTTCTTCCGTTCGTCTTCATCGCGTCGTTGCTGGTTGGATTCATCTATTTATCATATTAGCCCATTTAAATATGTGCTACAAAGAAGCGGTTTATTGTTTGCGCTTCCAGTTTGGTTTGGTGGAAAACAGAATCTCCGACCTTCCGACGACGCAGGGCAGGGGTAAAATTGGGTCCCTTTGGGCCGAAACGTTACGGTAACTGCAGAGAACCACATTCCGGTTTGGCCAATCGGAAAAATGGAATGCGCCAAGCCGCAAGGATCTCGTGGGAAATTCTCATCACCTAAATGGAACACACTAATAATTACAGCAGGTAACGTTTTGACATCTATTTTGCATGCTTTCATGTTGAGAATTATGTTGGTTAGATTTGCGTTAAAAAACAAGTGTTTTATGTTTTTGTTTCAAAGGAAACTTAAGAAACATTTTTTACAAATTTGATAGTAAAAGTCTAATATTTTCAAAGGCATGTATCCCTTTGAATATGACTTCTACGATCCATCAGAAACCATCCCTTTTTAGTTCAAATGATTGAAATTTCATTTGGAACATCGATAAGCTAAACAAAATTCCATTGAAATCTGAAAACAGTGGATCGGAAATTCGAATCGTCATCTTTTGATTCCTAAGTTCCGGCTCCTGTTCGTCCGGAACACCGGCAAAATAAAAAGTCTATCCCAAGGAAATTCTTTTTAAACGCACTTTTCCGTCCAGCCCACCCTTCATCATTCAAACCGGAGAGCAAATAGTCAAAGTAATACAAATCCACAAACGACGACGACGCACAAAGGAAAAGCGGGCCCTAGCGGCCGTGGCATTTTCCAAGAAGAAACCCCTTTTTTCACTCAGTACTAACGCCGGATGCTCCACCGCCGTCCGGACTCGTCCGGGATGACGACTTCGAAACCATAAAACCACTTGGAGGTGAAAGAAGAATCGCTTTTCCAACCGCAACCGACCGGGGCTCATTCATTTTCGAACGAAATGAACGAAACAAACGAAACCCGGACCCGAACGCATCGCACTTTGTTGTTGAGGAAAGCGCGCCCGAAGGAAACGGAGCAAATGGAAAACAGAGGGCCTTCCCAGGAGGGAGGATGACAAAAATGGGAAAACGATGGGTAAGGCGGTCGGGAATAAGCGGTTCCCGGTGGGTGGTGGAAGTCTAACGATGTTCCCTGTATCATTTTAAATAGATGAGCATGGAATTCCAATGAGATTTTTCACTCGGCTATACTTCCGTTCGCTTCATCACTTCCCAAGGCCCCTCTCCATCCTGGCGTCCTTCGAGCTTCCTTTCTACACAAGCGAAGCAGTATTTTGTATTATGCTCGGAAGTGCAGACGCCTCGACACACACAAAGGGGACTAGGAAGAAGATGTATCACTTACACTCTGTTTGTTTATGAAATTAGAGCTTTTATTTTGTGCCCATTCTCGTTCTCGTGTGCTCATTCCTCTCTCTCTCCCCCTCTCTGTCTCTATTCAACTCTCTACTTTGTTCAGTTCATTTCCAGTACGTTTCATCCACGATCACAGTCGTTCTTCCGGGTCGCGTCATTTGCATCGACATACAACCAGTTTCCGGTTTCATGGATCGCTTCTTGAAGCTGCACACGTGTGATAAGTTTCAAAACAAAATTTTCTTTCATTTTGCTCAACGGATATATCTTCAAATAGGTATAATAATTATTTAAAAACCATTAAAATATCCTTATTCAAACCACCTCACAATGTAAAATCTCTCGGGCAAAATGTAAACGAGAAACCAACTTGTTTTACCCTTAATGCATCAGTATCAGCCAGGATAAACACTTGCTTGCTGCACAGCATGCCCGGAAGCTCGAACGAAACGTAATTTTGCTGCTCGTGTGTCTGGCACCGTTACAGGAACTTCTGCTTCCTGCACAAGTTAGTCCCTTAGCTTGCAGGCTGGATGAGAGACGTGGTACGAGGAACGAAAACGGAAAGCGGAGGTTGCATCCTGTATCAGCGTTTGCACTAAAATGGCACTTTCACATTCGTAGCAGCAATTTCTGCAACATTCCACATGCAGCCACACACTCGTCACCACGATCATCCCATATTAATTCCTTGTCATTTGCCCGCGCCCTCACACACACACACACACACTCACTCACATTTCTCAACTTCCAACCACGTGCTTCTGTACGCTTTGCGAAACATTTGCCATTCTCACCAATCCAAGCACTCCTTGGGCGGAGTGGAACATGGAGAATATGAACCATAACTCGCCGTTTCCCTCTTTACTTTTCTCATTTTGATAGCGGGGTACGCCAAATTCATCATTTTTGCATTCGTTTGCAAGAGTTTGATTTAGTTTTTTCCAAGTGTTTCTCGTTTTGTTTCGCCCACACTTTTGCCACACGCGGGGAAAATTATGCGAATGTTCCTTCAAAGAATGGTAGGGCGCTAATCAGGGTTGCTTCCGGTTCGCTAGTTGCCCTTTTGTTTCATCACGGTGTTTTATTTTTTCGTGTAAGGGCTATGAAATTGTGGTAGGAACAAGAAAAGCGTTCATTTCCTTGCTTCATCCATCCAATTGGAGCAATTTAGTGCCTCCCAGATATTTCATTTTCGTGTGTAATTTTTACAGAAAAATTACGCAACTACATTGTTCTGAAAAATATCGCAAGCAAGTAGAAAAGGACGCAAAATAGTCGCATAATTAGCGTAAGTTGAAGTATAATGCGCAATCCGTAAGCAACTTTTTAAACTGGACGCAACTGAAAAGCTTCGTCCCACAATTGTCCGAATGCACATCCAGTAATAATTGCATACGGCTTGCTGGGCATGTTTTCCAACTTTCCAACCCGTTGCCAAACAACACGCGACTTGACGATTGGTGGGAAAAGTGTTTCGCGCAATCGAGTTCCCGGCCAGCTCGGACCAGACCAGGACCTAGCCCGGTCGGGTGTGTTTGGCGAGGATAACGATGTTATTTTTGTATTTAATCCTCCTCTCGGAGCAGCAAAGGCAGAAGCATCCAACGTGGCCGCTCGGACCAATCTCGGATCAGAAGGGAAATTCGCACTCGCAGCAGCAAGCAGCAAGCACACTCGAGCAACTTTGTTCGTCCGATTTCCGCCGACTTTCCACCGGCGAGCGTGTGCTAAGTGGGATAAAATTCTCCCACATCCGGGGCCCCCGGGGCTCAGTCTCTTGCCCCGGTTTTTTGTTTGCGGCCCGGATTTGCCAACTAGCCACTTGGAGTGTTGAAAAATGTGTGCCGCTTCAAACTTTGTTTCACTCTCTTTTATTTTTGTGCATTCATTGTGTTTTATTTTGGAGCAATTGAAAAGTTCTTTTTTTGGAAACGTTTTCCGGTTGCGAGCACAAGAACACCATTCGGCGTGGAGTCCTTCCGAGCACACAAGCACACACACACACACAGACACAGACATATGACTTTGGCCAAGGCAAGAAAGGGCGATTGCCCAAGCACACTTGAGGTCTCTTTTAGGATAAACGGAAAGGGGTTGGATATGTTTTTTTTTCCGAGGGGCGGAAGTGGAAGCAGCGGCCCGGGTCGGTCACGATACGATATGGCGAACAGCGCAAAGGGGCATTAATAATAAAAACCGACATTCGGGCTAATAGAACATGAGAGCTGCACATGAAATTTATCCGCCTCCCATTCCGAAACCACATAACCTCAAACAAGCGCCCCGGAGTTCGTGATCGGGGTTTTCTTTCCGGGCCAGCGAAACCTCAAAAAGGGGCCTCAGCTCATCGAGTGCAGAATATTGAAAAGTGTGTACGGTATTTTGGGCACCTTTTTCTAAATTAAATATGAATATCGTTTCGTCGAAACGGCCGGCAAAGGAAGGCACGCTTGACCGCGAGACGGAACTAGTTTTCTAAACACGTATATGCAGCGAAGGGAGGAAAAACAAAACCCCCACAAAACCACTAGATAAGAATCCGTGGTTTGCAATAAATCACGTTTTTCAAGTGGTCGAAGGGAGGAGATTAGAAGAGTAGATAGTTCTACATCAAGTGAAGGAGGGTTGATTAAAATTGACCAGCAAAGAAATCCTGGCGTTGTCCTAACCTTATTTCCACCAAAATTATCCAAAAATTCCGTCCATTGGATCGATATGAACGACCGCACCATACGGTTGGACAACAGACTGACAACTTAATAGCATTAATCAAACCAAGCACAAACATTAGGCCAACGATGGGTTCCAATTCGTGACTCCATGAAAAAAAAAGAACTTACCGCCGAAAACTGCTGGCCATGACGAGGAAGAATCGATGGAATTCCAAACTTTTCGATTGATTTGTTTCATTTCCCAAATTGACTGCCCGCAGAGTGGCCGTCGCGTGAGGCTTTGAAGAGCTTTGGACACGCTTGGTTTGCCGGAATGGTGCGAGTAAGGGCGTGATCGCGAGGGGAATTTATTTATTTATATACGTTAGACAACGGTCTGCCTCATGACGGTGGCGATGACGATGATGGCGACCGAGAAGATGGCACCTACGGGTTTGGGAGAAGAAAACTTCGCTCTAAGGGTTCGGTAGGAAGGTCTGGGTGTTTGCAGAACTGGGTGTGGGTAGGTACGCAACGAAAGCAATAATAGAAGGCAGCTAAATGAACCTATATGCCTATTGTTGCAGGCGCTGACAAGGACGACGAGAACCAAAGTGCCTGTGACGAAATCTGTCAGGCCACAAACCGGAAGGCAGCCGTTGTTTGTTTTCGCTGCTCCGTACGCTGCAGGATAAAAAGTGTTTTCAATCAATCGTTTTATTGCCCTGTCGTGGCCTATTCCGCCCAGCCATTCGTCTCTGGGAAGATGTCCTGAAGTGAAACCTGCGTCCTAAGAGCTGTGAGAGGATGCTGTTGTGATTGGATTTTGATAGTCTATTAGGAAGTGCGATAAAAGAAGCCCTACAGGACGCGTCGGTGGGGCGTTTCTAGCTCTAGAGACTTAGAGACGCAGATAAAATACCGAAATAA
Organism: Anopheles ziemanni; assembly: GCF_943734765.1. Classification (NCBI taxonomy): domain Eukaryota; kingdom Metazoa; phylum Arthropoda; class Insecta; order Diptera; family Culicidae; genus Anopheles; species Anopheles ziemanni. Next base: position 2,654,754 of record NC_080706.1, read on the forward strand.
GGGCGCAGGAAAAGACAAATGTGTGCATATTAGCCTCACGCGTCAACGGTTCACAACTTTATTGAACTTTGGACAACCTTGTCTTTGGCGCCATTAACCGACTTCTCTCTGGTGTTGTTTAAAAAGGAACATCAATTTTACCTTCTTAAAGGACAGTGAATACAGTCCTCCAACCAACAGACACTTGTCTTAACCTCACAATCATGCCGGTGTGGATGCGGCAGTGCAATGGATTTGTCTGCATTGTGCATTATTCATCCGGGCGAGTGGAACGATGACGTTCAATCTGCATCGTAACCGCAAATCTCGAACCTCCTTAGCCACCGGTTGCTCTGGCTGGCCGTAGACAATTCTCCCTATGATTCCTAACCTATATCGCAACCTCACAGCTGCGTTTCGTTCGATTTTACGAGGAGGACGCTGGAGCTCGAATGGTGTCTCGTGTTGGTTTGGAAAGTCCGAGGCCGAGAATGTTGGCCGAGGTGACCATGAAAAATTCATTCCTTCTCCACTGTGGCTTTGCTGGTGGTGTTTGCTCGACTGGCTTACTTTAGGTAGCGTTTCATCGAACCCCTATCACACATACCGGCCGTGTCTTCTGGCCATTCGCCATATTTAATATTCTGTCAGCGAGAACCGCAAACGATCCTCCAAACGGCACCAGAAATCCGATTCCTTTGCCAAGGCTTAGGCAAAGGAAACTTTCTCCAGAATGACCTTCAAAGATGTTCGTGCCGGTCGACGTACCAACGCACGCCAACAGCTTGAAGTGTTATGTTTCCTTCTGCCGACATGTGGGACCGATCCCGGGGCCGACTGACTCCCAGGGAGCACCCTTGGAAGGAACGGAGGTAAATAATTCATCTCCCACAATTTACCGTAAATAATAGAAGCAATTAGGTAAGTTTCCCATCGGCTAGATTAGCGAAAGGGGGATGAATAATAGACGCTAAATTACAGAAGTCATGCAGGGGGAGGGCTGTGAAGGCACGACAGCCAGTGGTGAGCCGTTGAGGTTATGGACAAAGTTTTCGGCATAAAGAGTTGTAACGCAATATGATCGCCATGTTCTTTTTTTTTTGCTTATGACTGCGCGAACAACCAACACACATTTCGCGTTGATTTAATGCGCTTCCGTGTTTTCCGTAGGCGAAACGCACACGCCCCGGCGTTTTTCCCACGACCTTCGCAATAAGTTCCTGGGAACCGCTATTAATAATCCGATTCTTCATACATCCTACAAGTACCTGCTCATTATGGTAGGGATAAGCCAACAAGTCATTCTGTTTCTTGTTTCGTTTTGGGGCCAAATATTCAAAGTAACAGAAACACTTGACACTGGATAAAAATGCAATCACTAGAAGCGCGGACGATGTCGTACTTTCCCTCCCTTCGTACAACAGGTTGAACTAATCTCCAGACGGAAATTACCTAAAGCTCTCGCCGGTGCTTATCGCATTGTTTCATTAGTTATGTAAATGGCAAGGAAAGATAAGGACCCCGTGCTTTGCCGTGCTTCCATTTCCATCCATGGCACGCGAAAAACGGAAACGAAACTCGAGTTCGAGCTCACAAAATCACCACCCTCCGAAATTTAGCCGATTCCGAAGCGTCTGGCCTTTATCCGGCGCGGTGTTGGAACCTGCCTCTCGTTTTCCGTTAAAGAGGCACAAAGGAGGCCCGGAACAACGATCATCGGAGTTGAAAAGTACCATCGGAATGCCCCGGCCCAGGGAGGAACTGGCTAGGGTTTTTCAGCCCAAAAGGGCAATGGAAAACTTCTCATCTTCCATAATCCATTTGAAATCGGCGCTCTCGAACGCCAAAACGGTCATCAGTCGCGCCAGAGCTGAACCTCGAGCCTCGAAAGTCGTTGCCGGAAAGTGTTCTTTGAATCCCCCTGCCGAGTCTTGTGCAGTCCCCTCGTCCGTGACCCGTCCGGGTATTGCACACAATCGGAATGAGCTCGAAATGAGCGCGAAAAGTGCGACGGAACAACCCGAAACACACACAAAAAATGGTCAAACAATTCGACCGGAACTTCCAACCGAGATCTATGGAAATGGAAAGGGAAACCGTGGGTTGCTGGGTTGCTGAAGGTAACAAAAAGGCTCCTGAGGAGTCAGGTTTCGGGTCTGTGTGTGTGGTTGTATCTGTGCGTCACTACCAAATCGCAATTACAAGTATCCTTCCACTTTGGCCAGCCTCGCCAGCCTTTTTAAGTTAATCAGTCGAATGAAACGCTAGAGGTTTTTAGGGAAGAGATAAAAAAAAAGCACGACACGGTCCTATGTGGACGGACATAATCAGAAACATTTGTACCACGGGCACACACACACACAAACAAATACAAACTCGCCTAAAGGCCGAGCACCTCGAGGTTGGGTGACTTTCTGTTTCGCTTGGACTGACTTCTCCAGCAGCGCGCTCCGCTAAAGCCGTTCTGTCCGGAATTCTGGCTATTAATATTCAAATTAAGCATCCTCCCGGCGCGGGTTTGTGTTTTCGGATTCCCTTTTCTCCCACGCCCCATCACTTCAACGTTGTGTTCACTCCCGAAAGCTTAAGAGAGCGGAAAAGATGGAATAATAATCATAAATTTGGGGCTTTCTCTCCACAGGCGCTCGCGCGTCCAGTGGATTTTTTTCCGGTTTTTCGGAAGACGACGGACATCCCGTGGCTTCTAGGTTTCCCCCTCAACCTCGTTCGTCCTTGCGACCTGGACCACGGTCCAAAGTAAACCTTGGTACCAGCTGAGGTGTGTCCGGTGAATATTTGAATGAAATGGCGTGTCAAAAACCGGATAAGAGGAGGACACCCACTGGTGAGGTCATGGAGAAAAGGATACGCCATGTTGGCCATGGCTTTAGAACCCATCCATCGTGGAGCGAGTGGAAATGGAATCCACGACCTGCAATCCGTTCTCGCTGTTTAAAGTGTCTTTCTCTTGTTTTCGTTACGTTTCGAGGAAATTTTTTAGCACCACTTTTCGCAAAAATCCGTTGGTCTCCTTTTTTTTAAGGTGTCTTCGCTTCCAGCGCGGAATGTTCTTATCTTTACTGAGGTTGAGATGACCCAGTGCCACCTTTTTGCTTCAGGGCAGGAACAGGCACCTGTCTTGCAGTTTAAAACTTTCATCTCCGCATTGCCGTTCCCCCGAGCTCCTGCCGTTCCAAGCAATCCGCGTAATGTAGTCTTTTAACTAGCCTTAGCTCCCTTTTTCGCCATTCTATTCAATTGCCGCGGAAAAGAAAACACTACGCGGAAAGCCACTTTCTCTTTTCATTTCGCATCCACCAGCTCGTAAACAGGGGGAATTTATGGTTAAGAGTGTTGCAACAGCATCACTAACCCCATTGGAACCATCCATGGGGTGGATTGCGTTTCCCATCCCGTCCGGGGTGTTCGAGCTAGAAATGAGAATAAAGTCACCGACACGAACTTTTGCACACTTTCTCCTATACTTGGGGGTATAGGCTGTAAATGTCGGTGCCTTTTTTCGGCGCCGTCCGCCACTCGGGACACCGACAGCAGTGCCAAGCTCTCAAGCTAAGGCGTTGCGGAAAATGTAATTTGATTGCCCTAGCTGGCTGGCGGGAGCTATGACCGGAGAAGTGAAGTAGAAAGTTTTTCCCACCGCTCGCCCTGCCCGGAAAGCGCAGTTGGACCGGGGGACTAGTTTTGGTAAGGAAAAAATAAAGTTTTTCTCCTCCATCCAAGTTCTTATACACCCTTTCCGCGGGAGGAAAAGGGCCAGCATCGTGACTGAGCGATCCTTAAATTCTTATAAGAGATCGTTCTACTCACTCGTTGTGTGGCCTTGGCGTCGAGGGTTGAAAACGTGACGTGCTATGGGGAAAACTATTCTATCTCGATCGTCCTGTACTAACAAGACCACTGCGAAGGGTTTATGGGTTTTAAAGGGGAATCCGAAACTGATGTAAATTTACGATGACCATTTAACGGTTGGTAAGGGTCCCTTTTCCCAACGGAGGTGTTTTTCGTTGATTCCGACAGTCAAAGTAGTTTTCTAGGCTGTCCGGAAGGGTTGAGAAAAGAGAGATTGGATGGTAATCGATCGAAATCAACAAACGCGGTTATGACCAATTTTTAAAGAGTAAGTTATAGAATCAATCAAAACTAAACTGATCTTTCGGATTTAAAATTTTTACGCATTTTTTTTTTAAATAGAACAATGTTGTTCCAATATTTTCTTCCTGTGGATTATGCGCCATCATAGAATCGCATGGTCTTTTAATAAAGGGGTCGACGGTCACCAAAGTTGGTCCGGGCGCTAAAAATGTAATATCAATCCATTATTACAATTTTTAACTGTACGTTTAAATGACATGAATTGTTTCATAGTATTCATCGACTTTTGGCGAAATTATTTCAATTGCTTGATTTGCACAAAATCGGTTCATAATCGAGGTTAAGCAATATTCGCTACAGCCACTACTTGTCAGTTGGCTGATAAATTATGCACAAACATAGGTGCAGTAGGCTTCTTTGGTGGTTTAATCAGGGAAAATGTCTCTTTTTTCTCTTATTTTTAAAACATTCTTATTTTCCACTTGGTTATATTGGTAAAATTAATGCTAGCAATTGCAAATAGTTGGGAAAAGTAAACAAAATCATACCTAACTGTCAAAATTATACCGTGACCTGCAGCTCTTTCACCGGTCTTGATTCGCGATAGTAAAGTAAGAAAAACATCATTTTTCTGAGTCAGCTTCGTGACGAATTTCAGTCCGATTCCGGTGTTTATTTCACCTATTTCTTTACCGTACCATTTCTTTTCCGTAAACAGATCACATTACGGGCGTAGAACGAAAGGATAAGAAAACATGGCCGCAACTCTAAAGCCTTATCTGACGGCCGTCCGGCACACCCTCACGGCAGCGATGTGCTTGAGCAATTTTTCCTCCCAGGTCGTGGAACGCCACAACAAGCCGGAGGTCGAGGTGCGTAGCAGCAAAGAACTCCTACTGACCCCGGTGGTCATTTCGCGAAACGAAAAGGAGCGCGTCCTCATCGAGACGAGTGTAAATTCGGTGCGTATCAGCATCGCGGTCAAGCAGGCGGACGAGATCGAGAAAATCCTGTGCCACAAGTTCACCCGGTTCATGATGATGCGTGCGGAAAACTTTATCATCCTGCGGCGGAAACCGATCGAGGGCTACGACATCAGTTTCTTGATCACGAATTTCCATACCGAGCAGATGTACAAGCATAAGCTGGTTGACTTTGTCATTCACTTCATGGAGGAGATCGATAAGGAAATCAGCGAAATGAAGCTCGCCGTCAATGCACGAGCCCGTATCTGCTCGGAAGAGTTCTTGAAGCGGTTCTAAGGCACCAAAGCCCGACAAATGCACTCCATGAAGATTATTCGACTAGTATCGAAAGGTATTGGGGATCGGGGTCTACCAGTGCAGGGAGCCAACTGTACTAAACTATTTCTTTTCGTTTTCAGCATTTTTAGTTTCGTTGCAATCTAGCCAAACGAGTTAAGGATAAATGTGGAAGAGGAAGATAGGTTAAGAAAAAATGTATTAATCCATTCGGATCGCATCGGAGCGTATTCCAAGCACAGCAAATATCAAAGCCGTAAGACATTTGGTTCATGATTTTATCTACCATAGAACTTCCCTACGATGAAGAGAGTTACGAAGAGACGGAAATATAAAGTTTATAACACACAAAAAACACACGAATCCGCCCGTAGAAATTCATGCATTTCATCATGATTGGATCACAAAGTTCCCTTACTCTATACGCTGCAGATCAAACTATTTGCCATTACTTGCGATTTTTCTTTAGGCTGAACCCTTCTCCCTGAAACTCTTCAAACTTGTTCTCTTCCAGTTTCGTATCGTTCTGCTCTGCCTTTCTTATACTCCGGTCAAACCGCAGTAAACCGAACGGATGTTCGTAGTCGGGAATTCCACGTACATACGTTTGCCTCTGTGCTTGCGGAGCATCGTTGGCCCCATTGTCCTTCTTCTTTTTGCCATCGAGTCTCGTGCCCTCACCTTTGAACGCTACAAATCCCGTTGGTTCGGGCATCAGCTCCGTCGGATCGATGGTCATCGGTTCCTCTTCCTTCTCCTTCCTCTCTGGCTCGGTGTACCCCACCGGAGGGGCGAACTCAACGTTCATATCACATTCGATAATTGTGACGGCAGGACCGGGCTTTGTTTCCAGCACCGAAAGCTCATACGTGGTGTTGTTGTACTTGATTGCAATCAAATCGCCCGTCGTCAGACAGGCAAAGTTCCGCAGACAATTCTCCAGCACTGCCTTCGGGTTTGTAATGTCCAAAAATTCAACACTCTGTGGCTGGAACTTTGAGTAAGTCGCCACCGGAATGGACACACTCTCGATCTCTACCATATCCCCTTCGTCAAGCAGCAGATTGTGCATCATCCAGTAGGGGATGTAGATTTTGCCTTCGTCAGCAACAAACTCGAGCACTCCTGCATGTGTGCTACGGTTAATCGATGCATTTGTGAGCTTGAATAGCATAGGGTAGACCACATTAAGCCTCGTCAGCTGATCGAGTGCCGACGGTGGCATAATGATTTTACCACCATTCTCCACATCCTGTCTTTCATTGCCCGGCAGCATCGATACCGAGTAGCATTTGTACGTGGTACTGAACGGACGGGAATGATCCGGAAACATCATATTAAACCCGTTGAACTGAAACTGAACAAAGCCCATCATTACATTGCGCAATAGAGACGCATCGATTCGGAGCTCCAGCGCGTTATACGTACCATGCTGTTTGATTTAACTTCTGCTCACACCACGCTCCTAAAAGGAAATCGAAAAAGACACCTGAGACAAATATCCAGTACCAATTTATGAACACACGCAGTTGGGATGATGACGATCCGTTTTGCATCAAATGTTGCTTTGGAATAAACAAATGAAAAAAGTATCGCAAATGTTTAGTCTGCGTCAATTGACAGTTGTCATGTTGTCAAACGTGAAAGGTTTCACATTCTGCCAAACGTCTTCAAAACGCCAGTTGATTGAAATATTTCTTTCTATTACATTGGAAAAATATTAAATATTCGGCACTCGTGTGTTTGAGGTTTTAACGTACAAACGTACGGTTGAGGTTTTGCTTACTTACCGTAATTTAAACAATTGTAAAACTACTAACGCTTTCGGCCGATATTGAAAAAAAAATCAAACACAATTAATACTTTTTAAAAATTGTTAAATTATTCTTCACATTTAGCTGTAATACGAATATATACAAAATATTACTCATTGTCCTGCTGCAAGTTGACGCTGCACTTCTTAACGGTTTTTGGTTCCGGCAGCTATCGATCGTAGAAAATGTGTTTTAGGCATATTGCATTCACACTACAGGTATCCACGATCATGTCCCTCTGTTGTATTAGTACGTTAGAAACAGGCTTTTTTCGGCATCGTTCGCTCACATATTCTTTAATTCTTTAGTTACTCGCGCTGGTATCGCGTATAAAGCAGCTCCTTGTATATCACTTGCGTTCGAATGAAAAAGGCCACCGTTATAATGTTCTATAGTTTTCTTTCCGCATCACTCTTGCTTCACGCGCCGAACAAGGTTTCATTTCCCATTCTCTATCACATTTACGCAGCTGTGTTTGCTTTACAACGCGCAAGAAAAACAACCATGCACGCACGCCGAACGCTTCCTCAGCCTCGGTCGGCACGGCTTTGCAGCTTCGCAATACGACGTTAACGATAAGTTTTGGTTAGAGACACTGTACGGGTTAATAGAAGTAAATTAAGAATATCGCTTTGTCTGTAGTAGGGAATAAAATTAACAATACTCTAATCCATCGTCTTGCCGATAGGTTTAAACTAAACGTTTGACTCAGCACCAAACGCTGCTGCTAGGACGCTGCTAAACGTGGCTGTGTCCGATAACGATAACGAACGAGTAGCTACGGTCCAGTGTAGCAGTACGCAACGAATGATTTGCTGGCGAAGATACAAAGTGCACAACGCAACGCCGACAGCAAAACCATTCAACGGTCAAGCGATGACGGCGAGGCATGTTTGTTTTAAGGCAGGATCACTTGCAGCTGCGATTCTGGAGGTTGGCTGGTTTGCGGTGATGGTGTCAAAAGGCTTTCGCAACATCCATTTCCCGTGCACATCCAAAGGTATTCATGTGTGTCATCATAAGTTAAATGCATCAGTGAACGATCAAATTCGGTTGGATGCTACATCCGCAATTCGACTCCGACCTAAACGGGAACCAACCAATGCGTCCTGCCGCGTTTGTTCCGCACCGATGTTCATACCGAGCCAGTCGTTCATCGATGGTAGAACAGATCAAGGAGCCGGCTCTTGCGCCCGCCGGTAGCCGAGCCGCCGGATGACTGCTGGGCCTGCTGCTGCTGCTGCGGTTTTGTACTAGACTCGATAAGCTTGTTCTTCATCTGCTCCTCGATCAGTTCGTGCATGTCAATCTGCCACTGTTCGAGCTGCTGCAGCAGCTCCACCTTCTGCTGGATTGCCTCCAGCAGTTGGCTGTTGGCCTGCATTAGCTCTACCCGGTTCTTGGCAAGCTCGATCTCAGCCTTGGTACGCCGCTCGATGGCAGCGTCACGATCCTTTCGGGCCTGCACAACCGTTTCGTCCTGCGCCAGGCTCGAGTGGGACGCATCCTCGCGGGCTTGATTGCGCTCCTCGATCGTGCTCTGTAGCTCAACATCTCGGACCGATAACTGCAAAAAAGGAAAGATAACAAAAAGAACGTTAAGAAACTTGTACATTATACTTTATACATTCAATGATGACCTCAAAACCTACCTTGCTCTCCAGCTGCATTATGATGTCATTCTTTTTCTTCAGCTCTTCTTCCTGCTCGATCAGCATCGAACGTGTCTGTTCGAACATGGTCTTGAACTGCATCGCATCCAGGTTCATAATGATATGCACGAGCTCATCCGCTGCCGACGATAGCATGCCACGACTGAACTTGTCGTTAACGGTCATGCTGGCACTGGTCGCTTCCGTTACCGAATGTTGCGGTGGCATCGACACGGACGCCATCGTGTTATCGAGCGACGAAAAGGACATATCCGAGTGTAATCCTGTGGAGATTGAGTTGGATGGAAAATGAAGCAATGACCTACTTCTATGATTTATATTCTATCCCATTCCCATGAAGCTTACGTCAATCACTATTCCGGATGTGATCATCCGCATATGATTAACGCCTGGTTTGAACGTACCTGAGTCATCGTCATGGTGAGTACTGCGCAACGTCTGACATAACGTCTTCAGCTGCTTGTACACCGACTGTGCCTCCTTGAGGACAAGCTGCGTAGCTTCGTCCTTCATCCCAGTGTCCTCCTCGTCGCCGTTCATCTCCTGCAGCAGTGACGAATGGTGATTCAACTCGCTGTGGAGTGATCGCTGCGAGTCAAACGACTCCAACCGCTCGCTGAGCGTGCCATTTTCACGCTCCAACCGATCGAGCGTCTGCACCGTCATCTGGTACTTGGTGTCCTGCTCCTTGGTACTCCGCTCTAGGATGTGTATCCGCTCGGACGCCTCGTTCAGCGCGATCGAGAGGTTCTCCCGCTCGTTCGTCGTCATGTGCAGGCGCGACTCGAGCTCATTCTTCTTGTCCAGGATCATGCGCAGCTCGTTCTTCAGGCTCTCCAGACTGTTGACGTGGTCCTGTATGCTGAGCGTGCGCCGATTGCACTGCTCCTTGATCTCCTGCAGCTGCGCCGACAGCTGCATCTCGGTGGCGTTGGACTTTTGCAGCTCGTTCGAGAGGCGCGTGTTTTGCGCCGTCAGCTCCTCGATCAGCATGTTCTTCTCGCGCTCCATCTGGCGCATAATCTGCTCCTGCGCTTCCAGCTTCTGCCGGAACTGCTTGATGTCCGCCTGTAGCTCCAGGATGACGGCCTCATTTTCACTCGAGCTGATTTCCAACTGGCGCTTTAGGATGTACTTCTCCTGCTCCAAATTCTGGCCGGGAGGGAGAAATGAATCAATACAAGAAACCGATTAGCATCACGAGGTCACGAAAGAATTGTTGCCTGAAAATGAGGTCACCGGTGTACACTTCTCGAAACCTTCCGTTAGGTTTCTTCCTTCAACATAAACAACTTGTAATACATTTACTAGCTCCCAATTATATCTCAGTGGCCTTTCTGAATTCTGAAGGTAACGGAACCGGCTACTGATTTATCGTTCTTGAAGCCCAACGCCGACCCAACAAGGGGGGGGGTTTCTAATCTCTCACCTCGCGAACGCTATCATCATCACGTGCGGACCAGGGTCACACTACCTACCATACAGCATTAACCAACCCTTAGCTGGTCAAGTTGAAGTTGGTTAATTGGCATGGAATGTGAGTCAGAACCACCAATAGAGGCAAAGCGGAACTGTTTCATGTTTGTGGAGCAATTGTCTGTGGCAGCAGCACTTTGCCAGCCTAACTGTATGTGTTAATGTTTGTTACTGTCCATCAACCACAAGGAGAACCATAAATCGTTCTAAACAACCAGTTAGTAACAAACAACGAAAAGTAAATAGGCGAAGAAAAACGACAATTAGAACGGCATAAATTCTGGCATGATATACGAGGGAGGAAAGGGGCAATAAATCAAACTTCCCACTGTATTCGGATGCAGAACGCCACTCCCTGTTTAAAAAAACAATGGTGCATCAAATAAACTTCTTACCAAAAACATAATCAGTTTCCAGGTTATGGTGGTGATGTTAACGGATTCTTTACTTCATTAGCATTCCAATCAGTTCCGACCTCCAAAGTCCACAGTTGGCGGGAGTCTGTTAACAGCAAGCAGGCAAACCTTCCCCACGTAAGCAAACCAAACGGTTCAATCAAGCAATTTGTCTAATTTCACCCACAAACCTAGAAAAACCCCCGACAATCTAGCGCCAAATAGCACCACTTTTGCTACACGTTTGAATTAGTGCCAAATCGGTCGATTGGCCATTCGAGGGCAGCTCCGCAAATTAGATCATTATACACATCGGATGGATCGATCGATCGATCGACCGTTCAGACGAAACCGAGGCATCAATTGATCGGTTTTTGCTTCGCCGCGGAGATTCAATCTCGAAGAAGCGTGCAAATTGCCAAACAACATCTCCGGCCGGGAGTCACACTGGCTCTTGAGAGGCTAAGAGGCTTTCAAGGAGAAAACATTAATTAAGTCTCATTAGAACCAAACTCGCTTGCCCGACATACCGTATCGAGAATCGCACAAGTGGTGTGCACAATGTTGCGCTGGTTTGGAAATGGAATTGGTTAAGCCTCCGACAGAATTATCCGAAATCCATAGCCGTTCGGTTCGCCGTTGCATCACACGAGCGGATGGACCAAGGGACGAAGGGATCCAAACCGGACAAAACACGAATTCGATATCCACGATCAGAAGAAATACACTCGAGAAGTTGGCAACAGGTCGAACCGATGTTCGAAACAATTTCCTCCCTTGCGCCAGAGAATGACGAAATCTGCCACCGAAACCAAACCGAACCGAATCGCTAGATTGTCCCGAGTTGCTGCAAGATGATGGCCGGGCCACGTGTGAGGTTTACGATCGCGTAGTTTACTGTTCGAAACTGTTGATCGAATTTGAAATGGAAACATCATCATCACCTAAAGGCGTAAAGCCCAAGAAAGGTGCGGCGACCGCATATCGCACACATATCGCATATCAATCAATAGAGGACGGAGTGTGTGAGGGAAGGAAGGGAAGGGGGGGAGGCTCACAAAAAAAAAACCCCCATCATCCTGATGCCACGCCTCTCTCTCGCGGTTGGCTCAGATTAAATAAAAGTAAAAAGTGAAGAAATCATTGAACCTGTTTTCCGAAACCGTTGACCGAAATGGCCAGGCCGTTTGAGTCATCGTCCCTTCTGGGTTGTCACTCAAACACGGCGGCCACCAACACACGCACCAACGGCGCCAGTTTTGCCAGCAGTTCAGGTTGACCGCGAAGGCAGGCGGCTCACGTCATCCGTTCCTTCGCGTCCGGTAGAGTTATGGCAAGTGTGGGACAAGTTTTTGTTAAAATTAGCACGTTCGCGTGGGCGGTTTGACCGTCGATGGACACGGGTTCGGTTGGCCACTCTTTTCCGGAACTCATGGTGCGGTTGACATGGGGCGACATCATAATCGCCAACACGGATGATTTGCGTATTTGGAACGGCGTTGCCTACTTCTTTTTTTATTTTTTTTGCGCAAATAAAACGTTGTTCTAGAACTTTCCGAAGAGTATCAAACCTGTCGGACGTTTTTGGCATGTTAATTGGTTGCGAAACTTGTTCCTCCTTTCTCAACGTGGTTGGTTAATACATTTTTGGTAAAAACCCAACCTTTTCTTTTAGATGGGTTTAAGTTAATGCAAACGCCAGGGTTAATTTTATCATATTGGTCTTACTTAGAAACCTGTTTAAAATTAACTAACGCTTCCATGGCATGCTTTGAATTTTGAAACTAAAAACTAAAAACAAATTCCACATTGAAATTTTATCCATCGTTCAAGTGAAATTCAACAGTAGGCGGATGAGATAACTTTCTAGAATGTCAATAAAATAATGTTATGGCTAATTTGACTGATGGGAATAGAAAATTAAATGTATGAACACAGTAATTACCTTTTCTAGTGTTAGTTATGGTAATAGTCCATACTAGATCGTTAGTTTTATGAAAATGGGCAAAATTATGGTGGCCCAGTTTTATAAATAATACAATAACTCACATTAATTATACCAAAGCCGAAGCTCGGGTTGGCTCGAGAAAGTTGTACTCGCGGAGTCGCTTTCCACATCCATCCCACACACTCTTGCATCGTCCGCGAACGCGGTCGCTTATCAAAAGAAATTATACATGCGTTTGCCTTCCTCATCAGCTGTTAAAATATTTATCCCTCCACACCATCCCCTTCCCTGCCTCATAGACCATGAGATACGGCGTCCATGCAACGATGTAGAGAGATGGATATCTCCAACACCGTGGTGGCGCGTACCATAACGATCGTGCGCATGCATGTAAGTAGCAGGTTTTGCGTCAAGAACCGTTCGTTATCGCATAGGAGCACATGCAAACACACACAATGTTGGTTACGCTTTGCAATCGCCGGCCGCGATTTTAATCATGTAGAATTTGGCCTCTCCCCGAGTGATGGTATTTGATTTTTAACAATTAAGCTTGTACAATTTTCTGGCCGTATGCGGCACGAACGGGGAGGGTGGTGTACTTTATAGCGCACGGTTATGTAATAAAAAAAAAACAACGGGCCACCGAACGAATGCTCCGCGGTCCAGCGGCCTCGAAATCCCGCCTCTAATCGAACATCGAAGCCACGTACGCACCTTGAGACAAACCTGAGACGGTTACGTGTCTGTATGTGTGCTATTGGTTATCCACCAACGAGGCTTAGAGGAGCTTTTGTGTGAGGATCGCAAGTTATCAATTATCAACGCATAATCAGTCCCTCATTCAGCCGCGTATTTCGATATTACCATTTCCAAATCGATTTTTTTTATGCCCCGAAACATCCAAAGGCATTGTGAGTGTCTCAATGGGGAGCTCAAGTGGTGTCTGCAAACGTCCCTAAATTATTTTTAAAAAAAGTTGATTCGACAACCGTTATTTCACTGCCGTTAGTCCCAAAAATAGTACAATTTCATGCAACATCGCGAAACCTCGGCTCGGCAACACTTTCCTTTTCGAGACGGTTTACCCAAGACGCACCTTAAAAAACTCCAACCCATCATTCCCAGCGTTCTCAACTCAATTGCCGCCAACGGTAAAGACTCAATTTCCTCCCGACACGGCATATGAAAGGCCCCCCCCGGAGAAGGAAGTAACCGTGAACAGAATGTCACCCGAAAACCCGTACAACAACTGACTTCGTCGGGCCATTACGAGAAGCCGTTAAAATCTCATCCCATCGGTGCAAAATCCCCGTACCGCGACACGGATGGCAGGTTGGTTGGTTGGTTGGTTGGTTGGTTTGAAAAAGGCCAACCTGGGAGGCCCCCGTTATGATGACGATGTTGATAGTTACCGGTGGCGTTTGTTTGACGCCGGTAAACAGTGACAAACTACCGCATTCCCTGGCAAACACAATCGCGTACGGGATGGGTCTCATTATGAGAGTGATAGTAAATTGCTCCCGTTATGGCTCGTGGACGATGGAATCAGACTGGAAACGGAGGCGCATTAAATGAGTTTTTGTACTCGGAAAACTTCAGATGAGGGAAGCAAAACGATACATTGTTTTTATATTGGAAAAAAGTGTGCTTTTAAAATTGTGCGAATATGATAGGATACAACCAATTTCAAACTGTTTGCTAGGGCTCTGTATCACTTAAATATAAAATACAAGGACAAACAAAATTGACATCTCTAAAACCACTCTTTTAAAAATCCATTACGAATTCCGTCAACGTTAATCCAGACGGTGGTAAAAATTAATTGTCACTAATATCTTATACAAACGCGATGACAGTTATGGATTTTGGACAAATTCGGCGACTGCCTCGATTTTCTATATTCATTGAGTGGTGCCGATGTTTTGATAATTTATTTTATGCTTTTCAATGCCAAATTTAATTCCACGAGAAGTCTATTGGAGCATTACATCATCAGATTGAAAGATAATGGCAAAAACGACATCGTCATCCTTCCTCGAAAAGTATCCATTTTACTCCAAACCACAACCGGGGGACACAATTCTGACTGACACAACGAAGGAAAGAAACAAACCTTTTCTTATCTCGTTTAGGAGTGCATTAATCTAAAGCGCCTAGCGCTCGGCTTGTGTTCCCGATATGGGCCCGCCAGCCAAAAAGAATTGAATCCGTCCCGTTGACAAGCTCTTTAGTAACCGCCTAGCTGGATACAACCGTGGTTCTGTGTGTGTCGGTTTGATTGTACGCGCAACCGATGGATACGAATGCGAAGGAACGCCCTTCAACCTTAAGCTCGACGTTTCTGCCGTCGAGCCCGGCGAAGGCTAACGTTCTGGGCGATGGAAACCTTGTAGCAAAAATTGGAGAACCTACCGTGAACCCGACAAAGCCCGTTGGGAATCGTCGCCGGTTATGAGTCATTCCACACCAACAAGGCCACGGACCGGAATCGGTCGATGGTGCTTGCGGGTAGAGCAATACGGTAGCCTTTCGGTTTCGAAGGCGGTATTGGGTGCGGCCAAACTTATGCACCAAATAATATTCTTAATGTCACTGCCATCAATCAAGCACCCGGGAGGTTTCCCGAAATGAATTTTAAATTAATGCATACCCTCCAATTGCCTGCAAATGCCTACATCCTGTGTTAGCGGTAGTATAAATTCAGAACTAGAACTCCTGGCCATAGGCCAACCGCACCAACCAACCAATCACCCCCCCGTGACACATGAAATGCTTCAAGGTTAGCTGTAAAAACCACAACGACCGATTAAATAACCTTTTGCAAGTTCGTCGCTTACCCGCGGCATCGCAATCTTTCGTTTCGTTCGCGCTTGATCGACGCTGCCAAGTCGATCGTGTGACTCATCCGGCGCTCACCATTCACGCACATTCGCACATGCGGATCTCCCCCCGATGAGATCAACGCGTCTGGATGGGAGGACTTTCGGTTTGTTTTTACTTTCGCAAGACTTCTGCTTCTTCCCGCCGAAGCGAACTGTGACCTATGGAAGTGAGGTAGTATTTACCGACGATCGCAACTCGCTTTCGACGCAACAGCCAATGATTTCTCGCAAATAATCGTTAGTGATCTTTAACGTCTTCCAGACCGATTTGCATAGTCAACATTGTCCAATCGCATATCCTTGGGGGGAGGATGAAGTCATGTGAAATTATGAAGCTTTGTCATCGGGCTGGAAAACGTCGTGTGATGCCCGTTCTTCGCCCTCGAATCTATCGATCGTAACCACCTTCGGGGAGCGCGCGAACACACACAGCGTTTGTGCTGCAATAGTAATGGCTTTCGTTAACGCCACAACTCTAATTACAGGCTCTTGGGGGAGCGCTTTTGCTAAATATACAGTGTATATAGCCCCCCCTTCTGCCATATAGGTTTATGTGTGCCGGTATAAAAACTGTTTCACCCGCAGCTAAAGGAGGATTTATCCGGGTGGCAAGAGATAGGAGGGGGGAGGGGGTTGTGTGCAGGGAAAGGTAAGCTTGAATTATTTAGCTAATGACTCAATGGCGCATAACGTCATCCGTCTATCCGTAATTCCTTCGAACCTTCGGCTCTCGGTTCCCCACGCGCTCGACGGTGTTGTGTCCGCGTTTTGGTCACCTTCGCGCTGTTTCCTCCCCCCCCCCACCCCTCTCTTCTTGCAGCACACCCCCCTGTTACCCACGTTCCCGAAACGGGTGGACCCTCGTGAGCTTCAAGTGTTGCGAGTGTGCTTCAGGTGGTCAACGCGATCGATTCGTTTAGATATTCGTTTGCTTTGGGAAATGCAATTGATTGGTGGGATTAACTCCATGAAGTCGTCTATTGGTTTCAATGTTCTTCGGCTTCTTTGGTCCCACGAGCGCCACACGTTCAGCGGTAACCTTGTCGTCGAGTTAGAACGCGATCACTCAACGACAAGGAATCAACCAAAGACTAATCCGTTCCTCCCGATTCGTAGTAAAGGCGAATAAAATGCAAAAGCCTAAAACCGGGTTCCGTGTAGAACGAAAAAGCCCACTAATCGAAACTAATCAAATTCCAGTGGATTCCTAGCTTTAGGACGACGAGGCTCTGGCCAAGGAATCACTACAACCGTCAGTCATTGGTTCCGTTCGAGTTTAATTAAATTATCCAACCCGTAAGCCGCGCGTTAAACGAGACAGCTTTCGGTGGCGAGCCCGGATGTTGATAGCATGTGCCTCGGCCGGTTCGGCGTAACGTGACTCTCTCGAGAAGCTTGTTCTTTGTTTAGCAACGACCTATTTCTTCCAACTATGCTCGCGCATGTCGCGAAAGGTTATTTCTGTCCGCCAGCAAGACATCCGCTTTGCCATATGCACCGGTTCGGTCGGGTTCGAAGCTGTCTTTCTTTCTACCACCAACCGTCGAAACCTGTTTCAGACCAAGCTAACCGCAGGAACGGGGAGTTCAGGGAGCGGACAAGAGACGTGTGTCTCGCCCACTCGCGCCCAACACACAACCCCTTGCCGGCTTCCTTGTGTGAATGTCACGATAAAGTAATTCAATACAAGCCCTCCTGGATCGGGTTGACCACGCCATTTCATTCTCGGCGATCTCCTTTCACTTGGCAACGCAACCCATACACGAGCCTTTAGAAGGGATCGAAGGTCTGTGCGGTTGATCTGCACAGCAACCTCCAAGGGGATCGGATACATATTTTGCCGTTTTAATGTAGAGCAACCGTTAGCGGTTGACTTTGTGGCGAGTGAATAATGTTCTTATCAGATTCCCACGGCAGCCAGTTTCAACCATAGGCCACCACTTTTCCGTTCTGCTCACAGCTGCCGAAGCCGAAGGACGGCAAGAGCTCGAGCCCGAAAGCGCCACACTTTGATCTACATAGCGCGGAATGGAACCGAACCGGTTTTTTAACGCCAAATTAACCTTTTGAGAAACCGTCGATCGTCGAATCGAAGATTTGCCAAAGTGAATCTAATGAACTTGGATGAATTTAAAGTGGAGTAAGACATTTCACGATTTACAATAACCGGTGACCTTTGGGCTTAGATTCGGACCAGCAAGGAAAGGAAAACGTTTGCTCTCCAAAGTAAATAAGTGTGACCTACCTCCACCTTCGCCGAGTAGTCGTCGATCAGCTTGTCCTGCTGCTTCTTCAGCTCCTCGTTCTTCTCCAGCAGCGCCTTGCCGAGCTCGGCCGCCAGCAGCAGATCGGCCTCCTTCTGGTGCAGCTGCGCCCAGACATCCTTTTCGGCGACCAGACCACTGTCGGGTGGCCGGGTCTCCATCTCTAGGATGTAGTCCTCGAGGGTGGGCTTCAATTTGCTGTGCGCATCCATTGGGCGATATGAAAATTGACGTTTGGGTGGGGGTGGGGTTTTTGGTTTTGGTTTGGGGTTTTAGACGCGTGTTTGTTTACGGGGACCCGTTGGAAGGTGCCTTTCGAACGCCTTCGGGGTTCAGTTCACAACGCAACGTACAAAGCGATAAGGGGTTTGGTTAGGGAAGGAGTACTTAGTAGATAGCGTAGATGTAGGCGTAGATGAACAAAGTTACAGAATGGCAGTAGTATGTAGTAACACCGAGTTGGTTAGAAGAGAGCTATATGTATGTATGCCGGTTCGGTTGGTTTTTCTTTATCCTGTCGTGTCGTTTCGGGAACCAACACAAGCACGCACACACACGCACACACGCCAGTCTCTCGGAGGGCTTCACGTTACATCGGGGGCAGCACTGCCACCGGGTCTCGCACTGCACTCGCTAGCACTTCCTGCGACATCGGCTCCATGCGTCATAACGGTCCACTCATAAAACACACCGCGCTGACGACGATTAAAATGCTCAAATCTTCACTCTAGGCGACCTACGCGAGCGGATTTGGACGGGGCAGAAGGAAAAGGGGGTTTTGTGCAAAAGGAAACCAGAAAAAACGTCAGTCATAAATCATATCAGAGTGCAACGAAATAAAGGAAAAATGGCGTCCTTATCATACCGACCAGTAATGACCAAGCAAAACGCACCCATTCCGATAAAACCCAAGCACCATCTTACTTTCCTTCTTCTCTTCTCCAACAACTATGTACATTCACAGACGAAAGTTATTTTAACTCCGTTTCCTTCGCAAAGGCGTAGCAAAAATGATCGATAATGATAAGCTCCACCGTCGTGATTTCTTTTGAGTAAATAATTCATATCAAGTTCGAAGTGAATAAAATTCACCAACGCTTTTCGCTTTTAATGTTGTGTGTTTTCTATGAAAAAAACAATGTCTCGAAGAAAGTTTCACTCGGCCCAAGCGGTGTCCCAACGGAATTTCCATCAGCGAACCCTTCTCGGCCCATTTACAACAAAAATCAGTGACGATTTCACGACGACCTTACCAATCAGGAAACCCCGTAGGAAATGGGCAACACTCCTGCCAAAACCATTTAATGAAAAAGCATTTTCCGGCCTGAGGAGGGAACATAAAAAAGAGGCACAATGATTAACACAGAATGTGGAGTAAAATGGCGTGCCCGTGGCAGATGATGTTGTTGGATGCTTCGTGTATTTCATCGGGTTTCGGTTTCGGTTTCCAAGGTGCAAAAAGCGGCCAAACCTGAAAGCTACATCGTTTTTCCTTCCTTCCTTCCATTGCCTCCACCTCGAAATCGGAAGCTCATTTTCGTTGGTGAATCGTTGAACGGCTTTCGGTCACGAGCGGCGTTTGTTGTTGTTCGCTGTTTCGATCGGATGCGCTGCCTTTTTGGATTTCAATTTTTTACAATGACGCGATCCGACCCGTGCTCGGCGGAAGGTACGTCAAGCGGGCAGTAAAAGTGCTTCCTTCCTGCCACAAGTCGTCACCGTCCCCCCCCGGTCCTTTTTTTCTCGATCCGATGATGACCGTTTTGTGAATGATCTTTTGAAGCTGCGAGACGACAGTGTCGATTAAGGCGCTCGTGATCGTGCTTAAGATCACGAAAGCCGCCAAGCTCCATTGTGCTCGAGCACCCGAGAGATGCAACATGAGTCAGCAGAGAGGAAATCGTTAGCGACTTTTGCTTGAAAACGTTTCGATTGACTAACGGTTGTTGTCAAATGCGATGCCCACGAGCACGAGCACAAGATCTCCGCACAAGCGAAAAAGAAGTCGCAACAAAAAAGCCGCAGAAATAATTCAATTGAATTTCTTACCTAACGGCATCGGTAACCGAAACCACCAACCAACCAACCAGCTTCGGTTAGGGTATTTATCAAATTATGATCAAGCTGAAGTTGGAAAAAAGGGCGGCTCCGGGACGGACGGCGTGGAAAAGGGAACCGATCGTGCCGGGGTTTTCTTCTCTCAGTAGTTCACCCGCAATTACCATGCTCCAGTTTGACGACTGCCATTCGATACGTTCGTCCCACCTGCCCCGCCGGGAAAACAGGTACAACTAATGACCGAAAACGCATCGAAATACAACCCCCCCGTTTCGGCGTAACCTGTCCCGGGTGGCAAGTGAAAGGAAGAAAACACAACAAATGGTGTAATGGCGAATTTATCTGCTATCCAAACACGGGAGCCAAAATCACTAATTACACTTATTACTGGCGAAAAGTGAGGCTGCAATAGGAGGTATAAAAGCATCGCCCCAAAACGCCACAGCGTCGCATTGCTTCACAGTAAGTTTGATCGAAGATAGAAAAAAACCCCGAAAGGCTTATGATGGGAAGCCTCCACCGATGTCCAAATCAACCCAATCCAACGTTTTCGGTCGACGATAAATTTATGCGCTTCGTTGCAGTGGAAAAGTTCGTCTTATCAGCTGATGGATTTAAAACGGGAATTTATTTATTATTGAAAACAACTTTATATAACAACGAAACCTATTCGCTATCAATCGTCACGGAAGGTTGTACGAAAACAACAGTTAGACGTGTTTTCCTTTCGTCCTACTCGCGTTAGCTCGTAACACCGCATTAAACCACCTAGGCTAAGGGTTCGAAATTCGTCGACCTTAGCGTGAGGTGGTGAATGAGGGTGGTTGGAAAAATCGAATGTCAAACACCTTTCCGTGCGGAACGAACGCGTGGTGGAGAGGGAAAATTCCGTGCCCTCTAAACAGAGGTTTCCCAAACCGCGAACGATAACGATGGAAAAACTAATCGCTCACCAACGGCGGACTGACCTCTTAACGAGCCCACGGATGGTCTTAAGGCAGGAAAAAAAGCTTCAACGTTAGCTGGGGTTGGTGGTGGCCGAAGGGTAAAAAATAACCCCCGAAAAATTGAACCCACAACGAGCACCGACGATCGGAATCCTCGTCTCCCACCCCAGTGGAAGGAAAACGCACCTCCATCGTGCGCCATCGGATGACTCAACTGGTTGGGCATCGTTCGTTGCTCGTTCGTTGGATTATTTATAGACCCAATATATGCCGTGGCAGTTCCGCTTTGGTGTTTGCGTTGTGGTGTACGTCCACTGGCAAACTTTCGCCATCAGGTGTTGAAGCAAAACGGCCGAAAACATAACGAAAAAAAGATAAAGTAAATGATGGCATCAAACGGCACTTTGGTGTTGGATCGATGCACCTCGAAACGCCTGCGAGTAAACCCCCCGCTTTTTCCGAGCTATTCTTTTATCGCGCAAAGCGCAAACTTTTCTCGCCAAAGCTGACTCACCCTTTGATAACGCGACAAATGTTGGTGCCCGTTTGGTTTTATCATTTCTCATTAGATGAAAGACCAGTCGGACGATCAGACAACGGTATCGTCTCATAAACAATTACATTAAATAAAATAAAACCAGCACCAAACATTCGCCCTCGTATATCTTATCTTGTTTGAGGGAGATAACAAGGAACAGCGGGCTACGATATGGCCAATAAACACACGCTTCGTGTCCAATGTACCGTTTTCCGATCGGGTTGGAACAACTTAGAATGTATTTCGTACAACGTGCCAATCGCAAATGTCCAATAATCGATCAAATGTGACGCGCTCGTTTCGTGTCAATGTCAACGGAGCGTAACGGCGTCGAAATCCCATGTGGACGATCCTTCTACACACAAATGGGCGATTTTCCTAATGAAACCTCCGGGCCAGAGTCTGCCCGGAGGCCAGTGACTCCGGCCGCATGCAACGAGCTGGCCACGAAAGCAAAAAGATCTGATCGACATGATTGTGCACCGCGCACGTGTTCGCGACGGACTTTCGGGAGCGAGATACATATCTAATGATCGATAACGTTTTCGAGGCTCACGAAAAAACGCCCCGCATCCGGTACAAAACGCGACGGAATGGTTGAATTCTAATGAGCACATCACCCCACGCAGGCACGTATGGAGTCGAGCTCTAAACGATCGCTTCCTTCAACGAGGCCTTCCACTTTGTAGTACAATTCTAAAAAAGTGAGCGTAGAATGAAGAATTCACAAGTTTGGTAACAAAAACAAACTCGTTGTAACACCGACATTTGGTGTGGTGTAAGGAGAAAAGAGAGAGGTGAATTGATTAAAATTAATCAATCGTTTGCTAATTGCTGGGCCAGGCCTGACCGCGTTCGCCAGAAGTTGGAAACAAAATCATCCACATGTCCACATACACCGGCCTTCGGAAATCGATCGACTATAAATTTACCGCCAGCTCGCATGGCCTAGATTTCCCAACTTTGCTGGGATTTTGAAAAAAAACCCGATCCGAAACCACAGTGACCCCACACCCCTTAAAATTGGTTTAAAACATTCGCAAAATAAGCGCACTTCCTCGATAGCCACAGACAGTTAAATCAAAACTTTGATGAGAAAATTATAAAGTTATTTTTCAAGAATCTCAACCACGGCCGGGCGAAACAAAATGAAGCTATTTACTGAAAAATTGGTGAATCGCAAGGGAAGTGGACACGCGGTGGCGACGTTCGGTTCGATCCAAGGGAAGGTTGGAACTTGATGGAGCTTAACACTTTAAAGTAACACCCACCCCGCGAGACGTACAAAAACAACCATTTCCCTCGATTGAGACCTCCAAAAAATGGATTGCTTTGAGGCACTGCTGGGTTGGGTTTTTTAGACGGGGCGCCGTCTGCGGAGGTGCGAATTGGACACAGACCCCAAAAAAGGTGGCCTTAAAAACCATTCTCGAGGTCAAATGGAGGAAGAATGGAAGTTGGTGAGAAATGAGGTTGACTGATCAACCGGCGGATCATAAATCAGACCAGGTAAGTTGACACGGTTGTTAGGGTTTAGTTGTTTGTTTTTGATACAATTGAAACCTCTTATTATAAATCCTAAAAGTAACCTTCACAAAAGTATTCAGTTGGACGAACAAATAAGGGTTCATCGAATTCAATATTTTCGCGGAACATAAGCCTACACCAAAAGTAATTGGATTTAGGACACATAGGTTCAAAAATCCTACACCCAGAGGCCAAGGACACCGGAGCTAGTTTGGAAATAGTTCATGCCCTGTATTTTTCGCCCGTGGCCGAAACACGCAACCTGCCCTAGGGCCACTGTACTCGGAGAAACCCTGGCCGAGCTGCCGTGCCATGAAGTGCTCGCAACACACGACGACGACGACGAAGTCATGAAAGTTTCATCGTCACGCATGTAACACCAACAAAACAAATGCGTCATCCTCTACTAGAGTTGGCCAGCATTGAGCCATACACGGACTCGCTTCGAAAGTAAACCCTTCTTGCACCGAGAAAATATAAAACGGGCGTGAAATGAACTAATCACTTTTCTATTAAGCTCACGTTTGTTACAACGCAAGGAAAGCACAATTATTTGAAGCAACTGCCCAAGAGTCTCATGGAGGGAAAGCATTTCCCCGGCGATAGTGAAATTATAAAAATAATATTGATCAATCTACTGGATGATGGATACGACCCAACTTACTGTTCCCCGGAAGTAACCCCTCGCATGGAGTGGTACATTTATTGTGTTGCCTACCATTTCGTCGGTTGCAAAATGTTTACCAAACAGTTTTCCTTCCAACTCGGAAACGGTTAATCACGTTGGTAACCAGCGCGCATGAGGGGAAAACTTTTGCTCCGTTATACAACCACTGACTGAGATAACACCATCGTTAAATGGACTGACACACGTTGAGGCATGACGATCGTGACTTTCTGCCAAGACTCCAAGAGCCCAATGCAAGATCATGTAGGTTTTCGCCCATTGTCGCCTTAAATCCCTTCGCAGGTGTTACTTCATTTTCAGTGAGCATTTTCCGCGCGCCGGAAAACTAAATTCCCCAACATGAATCGGTTGCCCTCTGAAGGGTTCTGTTTGTTTGTGGTCCATCCGTGTACCATATCAATTTATCGATCAAATTTTTTCCACCAGTACCACCATTTTCCACCCGCTTTTTCAAACGCTCCAAGGGGGTGGAGAGTGGCTTGAAGAAAACATAAAACTAGTACACAAACACACCGACACGTGCACGCCACGCCAGAAACTAGGAGACAGAAGAAAAAAAAACCTCCAATGTGCTCCCCTTTGGACATCACAAACAAGTACAGGCACGGAAGGATGGTACGATTAATTCCTTGCTCGAGTTTTGTTGCACCGTACACGATTTTCCGTTTTCCATTCCGTTTCGTTACCGGCCATCGTCTTTTCGGACATTGCAATGCGGTCGCACTTGGCCATTGGCTTCTCGCTTTTGCGGTGTTCTTTCGCGCCCGTACGATGAGCAAACGATTTTTCCACTTTTCCGATGCCCATAGCCCACCGTTTTCACAATCGATTTTCGGGTTCACCATTTTTGTTTTCCGACACCCGTGGTTCGCGGTGGCGTGGGTCTCGAAAGAGAGAAGGCTTGGCACTTCCTTTGTTACTTTGGCTGTGAATTGTTGCTAATCCATTTAATTGCACCCCAAACGGATGATTGAGAAAACTGCGCGGCGCGAGGAGAAAAGTTGCGTGCCGAAGGAGGAAAGAGAGACAAGGGAAACCTTAGCGAAGCGCGGGGTAGAGGGAAAACACACCAACAACCACAACCACAACAACAACAACCACAACAACAGCACCAACAGTTATCGGCGAAACTCTTGCATTGGGATGCGGGGTGTTTTGTTTCTCCACTGCAACCCGAAGCCGTGGTGCAGTCGATTTTCGAACGATTTTTCTGCGGTTTATCATCAAAGTAGGTCGCTGTCGAAAAACTCGATCACCGGGCGGATATTTACACCAGCATACATACAGCACACACACAAATTTACACGCACAACACACACACACAAGCGCAAACAGCACGAACGATCGGAAAACACTTAGCCAGGGAATTGCATGATGATGCGGGGGTTTTCGATGAGTTGGGCGAATTAAGCAAAGTAGATTATTTTTTTTAGTTTAGACTGCTGATGGTGACAGTTTTTTTTTTTTTTTGTACAGGAACTGTTAACAAACAAAACCAAAAATTCACCTCAAATGTTCGACTGTGTTTGGTCCCTCGCGAGGTCAAAGCCTCGGCGGAGGAATATCGCTGGGTTGAATTTCTGCCGCAAAACGGGATGCTTGCGGGATCCAAACACGGAACGCGCGTCTTAGCAACGCCGCCACAACACGGATGGTAAAGCGCTGCGCAAAGCTCGATGTGCTTTCCACCAAAAACTAATAGAAAAAAAGGGAAAACCCTTTGACTAACACAGAACGCGCGAACGAACGCGGTACGGCGAGGAACCACGCTTCGAAGTCGACACTCTACTGACGGCGCAGGTAACGAACGCGAGTCACGCGAGCCTCAGGTGAGAAAGGCCGCTGGTTGCTGCAGCTGTTACGAGCAATGGAGAAGGCGCCCCAGAGAGCCCCGGAGAGCAATAGGGCAGCGAATCCGCGAAGAGAACACAATCGAGCGAACATCGCGGACGAATCGGCGGTTCCTCGAAGAGACTGTAGGGGAAACCGGGGCAATTTACTCCATGGTATTAACAAAAGTCGAAACTCACCAATTAATCATTGTAGGGCTCAGTAAGATCAATCTTCGAAACATTGCATACCATAGGGATCATTTAACAAATTCCATTTTGTTTATGAAAGATTTAACACACTTGGGCACTACAGTGGGCATTTCATCTTGTCACTGTTTTTTCAATACGTATTTTTTTTTTTTTTGTGTAGTTAAACTGTTTGTTTTCACTGATTCATAAATGATCCTGATAAAGAATATGCAAAAGCTAGCGGCTCGTTCAATGGCAACTGTAAGCTATCGATTCATTACTATCTACGGATCTACGCGTTCTATTTCAAATGTTCAAATACATCGAATTTGTTTATCGGTTGTAGTTGTGCCACGCATAATCGGAAGATTACTGTATTTTTCCACATCGTATTTAATATCGCCAAGACTATCGTTAACCGGATCTGCTATATGCATGCATAAAAAGAATTTTCCTTGACAATTTCTATTATTATTGCAATCCTCAATGATAATCTTTAGGATGTGTAAGTTCAGTTTGCATGAATTCAGTATGCAAATAATAAACATAATTTTAGCAATCCTTCACAAAACTGTGGAAAAAGTTTGATGACCTTTGAAACGAATAAATTCTCCACATTTCGATCAAGCGCATTGTGCCCCAGCTTCCCGTACGAGAGCTTCAGCTTGTATTGTTGTGAGCGAACCTAAAGCATATTCCGCGAGAAATGAGGCAGTCCGACGGATGGTGTTGTGTTCGTCTTGCGGCGCCAAAAGAGTAATGGCGACAGCACGCGAAACTCCCAATAGTTCCGCATTTCAGGGAAGTTTTTAATGTTCGGCTCTCGAGTTTTCTACTTTAGCGTCCACTGACGGTATAATCACACAACGTTCATAAATTATGCTGGCCTTCCGACCAGCTCGTGTGCCATAAGGACATCCATCCTTGAATGGATGCCGTAACATCCGATGTGTCACGCTTTAAAAGCCCACTCGATCACATGTTTCTCTCAGCGTCTTCCTGCAGGTCTAGTTCAACTCTTCTTTGTGCAGTTCTGAGCACGGTTGCATGCAAATTATCACAACCTCAGTGGTTCACATGTCCACCGCATACAATCAACATTGGAGGTCTCCACAAAAACAGCATTCTATTTGCTCCAATTAGAAAAATAGCTTCCTCGTCCCGCGCGGATGTGCCAATATACTCGATTGCTGCGGTATCATAACCGACGGAAGAATGTGTGTTCTGTTTTGTTTCAAGTCACGTAATGCGTCACCATGGCGACAGACAACGCTGCGACCAGCATTACACAAGGGACGATAAAATTCGGCGGAAAACCTTGGCCCTTTGCGATAAATTTTGTTCATGTTTCCAAATGGAATATTCACTTTGCAGAAGCCATGTTCCAAACAAATCAGAATCAATTCTAACCACATCCGAAAATACCGCGATTCATGGACATTCTATTACTGAACAAATTTCATCATTCACCCCATCGCTTCCACCGTGGTTCCACCCCTCGGCGTCGTTCCTTCCTCGTGCTCTCGGGAGGCAGTTCTACGTGACTAAGCATGGTTAGCTTGGTGGCGACCAGAAGCACTCTTGGGGCAGACTCCACAAGCCTCCCCTGCGGCCAGCCCATTATCTCCCTCACCTATCCCACACTCCTACCTCTTCCTCGGAGGGCGAACGGATGAACGTGCTCATAATGATCGGCTCAACAAAAACCCGTTTCGCGCGCTGTGAAACGAATGGGAGGCCGCTTCGTTCTACGCGGGTTTGGGCTCGATTTGGAGACGGAAATGGCAGGAAAAGCCACACCATGGGAAACAAATCGCGACCGAAACGCGTGGCGGCGGTTGCCGAGCAGAATGAGCCCGATCTGGCTTAAGGTAACTTCGGCTCACCTTGAACGGAAACTGTGGTCCATTGACAGCGCTCACTGGTTCCACTGGCTTTTTATTCCCCCGCTTTGTTATTCGTTGCGTTGGGTAGCATTTTTGGTGTACTTGTGGACAATTTAGTATATGCGTGAGTATTTGACGTGTTTCACGATCACGTGCAACCCTCCCGTCTATTGCGTTGGGGTTCCGTTAGGGCACCCGAGGGCTCCGACGGAACTGTGAAGATCAACCGATCAGTCTTCTTCAATCCGTGGATCGCAATCGCAACCGGGGTGGCGTTTTGCGTCTTGAGCTTAATTGCCTCCACCAAAGGCTCGTATTTCTAAATCTGCCCCAAAGCTCCCTTTGCCCAATTCACGCGCCGTTTGCGTGTTTTGTTTGCCATTGCGTCCGGCTGCGCAACATTCCTAAATCATCTTCATCTGCGCAAAACGCCAGACAGCAACCGAATGCGGCGCAACCGACCGATTTTTCAGCCCGCCAGATGGCATCACACCACGATGCGAGATCGTCCATTGTTAGCTGATGGCGGTGGTGCGTTTTCCATCATTCGCACTACCGTAGGCTTTTCATTTGCGTACTGTATCCTCGGTTGGCTGGAGCAAGGCCTCTTTTTCCAGCAGCCTTATTCAAATCCACTGTCAACCGTTTCGAAAGCGAACTCTAATCCGACCGAGTGCCGTTTGAAGTATTGTTTTCGTGACACTTGCCTAACGTGCAAAACAACAAAACCATTTGTTTGCACCTTTTCATTTTGCATACAGCGGGATGGTTTTTTTCTCCCTAGGAGAAAAGTTCAAACAATCAAGCAATGACACATTCGCTTTGACGATCTGCAAGCAACGTTTTGCTTGGACCAGTTTCACAGATCATGATCAACTCTTGCATGGGCAAATTGACTTCCTCCAAAAGGCCACTTTTGTCTCAAAGAAAAAACTATTTTTACGATTTCATTGTATTTAAAACATAGTTTAAGTACGATCTTTTACAATTCAATTGATGAGTTCATAAGAGACCAAAATTATCTGACCTTTCTTGGTTATAAACAGAACGTTTCCTTAATTCCAGCAAACACAAGATAGTAATCCTGCGCAATTTTTAACAATCTCTTCCCATCACACGCTTACAACTCCGACCCGTTAGACAGTCATTAACCTTTCTGTGACACAAAGTTGTTCGGTACAGAAACGGAAGAGCAAATGCCAAATCGACATACGTACGTTAGAAAACAGACCTCTTAATATGTTTCTAATTACAAACAGACAACAGTTTCTGCCTCAAACGTCCGCAAACCGAGACGTTCCCCGTATCAACTCCAGACACATGTTTGACGATTCATTCTCGCGTTCAACGATCGGCCATTAAAAAGGCGTAAACTGTAAACTGTCTGCTCGGTTGGTTGTTTTTTTTTCGGGCCAACCGTTTTAAATTCCACAGAGTGCTTCTGGGCGCGTTTGGTTACGCAGCGCTGGAATTGGTTGAAACGAATGCTGGTCGGGGCCAAAATGGTCGCTTTGTACCGCAAGGCAGCGAAATATGATTACGCAAAACGGGAAGCAAAAATGTTTGCCCGAAAATCGGCGATATCGAAATATTGCACGCCCCAGGTTTGCTGTGGCCAATCGATCATTTACGATTAATTGAATCAACGAGAAACGCTTGGGCCGGTTCTGCAACCAGCTCGGGGATCGCGGTGGCTAACTTTGGCAATGGCCACGATGGAAGATGCATCTTTCGCCGAATGCGAGATGTACGCCTTCATTCACCGGAGCTATCGAGCGATCGAAGCTTCTGGCCTCCACATTATGCAAGTGTTGCCAAATTAGCATCGGGCCAAACATAACACATTTGCATGCAATTGACTGTCGGCGAGGGAGGGAGAGGAAGAGTGGGACACGGGGGCAGTCCTCTCAGATCCATTTGCACGATACTGCGTTCCAAAACGCGTGAGGGAGGGAGGCTTGAGGCGAAAGGCGCCCACAAACGAATCATAAATTAATGTTTTACCACAACACCTTTTGCATGGTTTTTCCTGCGCGGCCACTTTCCTCCACTCCACGCAACCCGAGCTCCGGATACAACCCTCACCCCGCTCGGGGTGGTTTTGATCGACGGAGGTCATCGTGATGGAATTGGAAAAGTGTATGCACGTTCATCACATTGGCACATTATCCGCCAGGGTTTTGCATCGCGCGCCACCGCCCATATCCAGCAACATCATGCCCATCATCAACATCAGCATCTGCATGTGCACACAATGGCCACATTTACTCAACACAGCCCATTCTGCCCAACCGTTCCATCAACCATAACCTTCCCTCGCGCGCCTTCTCTTCTCGGTTCCTCCAGTTGACCCGTTGGCTCGGGAAATGATCGGAGGCGGAGGATGTACGGAGTGCGGAAAATTTCATCTCGATCTGCGGGCCCCAAATGACCACGCGTTCGATCAACCACCGGTAGCCTTTGCCGTGAAATGAAGTGTAGAAGGTAAAGGAAAACTTCACCACGGACGCGACGCGGATTGGCACTCGGTTGTCCTCGTCGGGGGTTTGTTATTACCACGTGCCAAATCGATTAAAGCTTGCCCAGCTGGCCCTCGCTGGAGGCCAAGAAGATTGATTTGATTCAAAAATGGTACATTGAAGAAGTCGACGCCCCCGTGGGTGCAATTTGAAATGAATTTCAGTCAATAATTCGATTAAAGCAATATTCTTACATTGGTGGATGTTTTGAGAGACATAAGATAAATTTTTCACACCTACCATGTTTGTATTAAAGGTGCATTTGTTTAATCCATGTTTGAAATGCATCTTGTTCGAAAATGATGAACCTTCTTGTATGAAAATACCAAAACGTAATCATACCATCTTTTGCTTATAGCATTGTAATTGAAATTTGCACATTATCGGTAAGCTTTTCCGCTCCTCATCTGCTCTATTAAAAACAAGGAAATCTGCATGCTTTGAGGAACTAACAACGTTTTTGCTCGGCAAAGTATCTTTCCATTATTGCAATATTCGCCATTTCCACGCCCGAGGGTTTGTCGCTTCCGCTATCATTCAGCTCTATTATCGTTTCTCACCGCTTCTCCCGCTTTTCTTGCGACCGGATGGATGCGAATCTTTGGGTCGTGTCTGCTTCGCAAAAAAAAAAAAAAATCCGACCACCTGATCCCCAATTAGTTTCCATCAAATCATTATGAAACGATGATGATGCTACTTTCCGTCCACCGTCTCAACATCTTTCGGACGTGCTCGAGAGATCGGTAATTTGTTTATTGATGATTAGAAAAACACTTTCACGCCTCACTGAATAAGATTTTGTTTGTGTGGCCAACAGTAGCTGCGGCAGTGAGAGTTCTTTTTAAAATTCCACTTGTACTTTTCTCTGGCACTTCAACAGAGCCTGTGAGAAAAGGCAATCCTTTTTCCATTCTCCGCGAAACAGAAGCCACCTATCACAGTAATAATATGTACTCAGCGGCGGATCGTGAAAAGACCTACGATAAAAAGGTCCGTTTATGATAGACAGCAGTCCCCTGTCTCGATCGTGTCTGCCTCGAGCAGCTCCGTGTCGATCCGATGGCAGCTCATCATAATTTGATGCACCACTGTGATGAAACCCGATTCGTCCGTCGGGCGGATTGCATCAGGCGCGATCGAGCGTCGCTGAATGGACGGAAATGGTAGATAAAAATTCGAAAGACAACATAAACATGCCCAAGAGATCCATTTCCGTTCCACCGCCGGTGGGCAATAAACCGCGGACGGTTCGGAGGCTGTGGCAATTAAAATGCAAACTCGCAGAAGACGTCGATCGTCATGTACACACACACAAACACAGAGAGAGAGGGGCAGGAAAGTGACGCAATGGCGTGCCGCACATTTGCAGCCTTCGACATGCACTTTTCCTGTCGATCACGCACGGTTCTATTTGGGCATGATCGGAAGCGAGCGAAGGGCCGGGGGAATGCAAATGGTAGTTGCGGTCACAGACACTTTCACAAGACACGACACAGGCAGGCTATGGAAGGTAAGGCCACTAATCTCATGTGTTTGCCATGCGTTATGCTTTACTTATCACTTTCCCGTTCATCCACCGCACGAAGTTTCGCCCATCGGAAGGCCATATTAATGCTTACGCATAGGAAATGGAAATAAATGCAAACTGCTTTTCCCGAGCGAAGGGTAAAATTAGGGCTTCCTACGCGCGTACAATTGTCGATAGTTTGTGTAGCAAAGAAAAGCACCTATTGCTCCTATTGCTTCTTACTGAATTTAGGGCCCGTTTCGATTCCTTCCTTCCTTCCTCTTCTTTCACTAGCAGATGGGTGGGAAAACTGCCGTTCGGTAGTTGAAAGGTAATGGTGCACTCGAAAGGCAAATAATGTTTGCCGCAACAACGAGACGACGACAAAGACGAAGAGGCTCGTTTGCTCGCAGCTTTACAATGCGCACGCGGTCACAACGAGATTCTTCATTTCCCCATTGCGCCTTTCGAACTCATTGGCCATGAAACAATTTTCTTGCTATCTTCTTCCTGGGTACCTGTGCGAGAAAAAAAAACTAAAGACTGGAAAATGCATCCGAACATCATGTGGAGGAAAAGAAAAGATGGAAACTAACGTTGAAACGTGCATTGCATGTGCGGGGAAAAAACATGCTCACGTGCGTATTTGCAACGCAGCATGCTTTGATGCATGCAGAGTGGATTGAATGGTTTCTAGATGATTGATTATTTACTAAACTTGCTGAAACGTAGATGGCATATACCAAAAACGGGATGATATCCATATTTAATTTTACTGATGTTTGTTCTTTCAATGTTTTTTTCAGTTTTCTTTACCTTATAATCTTTTCAAACCAACGCTTAGGTGACGCTTATTTTCAATGAATCCTCCACGAAACACTTCACCTACAGGTAATAACCATAATAAAGGTAGACTACACAACCATTTAGTACCGGCACATGACAGCGGGTTAAAAGCGGCGTCATGCTCTCTGGAACCATAACCCTTTTTCGGCCACCGTGTGACGGAACGGTTGCTCGGTGGTGGCTTCAGTGTGTGATTTACTAGGTCATACCGAACCTAGGCCAGCGTTGGGAAATCCTGTTCCATAGCGTGACTTCGCACTCGGCTCGGCAGTTTGTTTATCTTTTCCTGAGAAGGAAAGCCCGACCACACGGGAAAACGCAACTAGACATGCCCATTCCCACAACCCAATGTTGGGGCTTTAAATTGTTATATGGGACGTCAGTAGATAGACTGTTTTTGTGACCGATTCGGGAATGGGAAAGGGTGAATGTCCGTGCCTTTGCCAGTTGATCATGAACTTGTTTGGCGGGTCGTTAATAACCCCGAAATTCCACCCAAATTAGGCTTTCGGGTGGTGTCAGCAATGCACGCAGATGCATCTTTGCCATAACAATAGAGTTTTAGGGGTAGATAGCCCAATGTACTATTTTGACCCCCTGCCCTGCACTCGCGACTACACTCCCAAAGTAGTCAAAGGGTGCACGCCAGTTCCCAGGATTGTTGACGATTGTGGTTCGTGCGTCCGTGTTTACCCATGACGCACCCATTTTCCCCTCACCGGTTGGAAGTAATTAAGAATTTTTATTTCAATTGTCTACCGAATTCGACAGACATTTACGCTTTTCCACTTCCGCACCCAGCCCAGGTGGGAGGTATTTCCTTTTCTTGCAGTGATTTTCTCGAGCCTAATAAAGCCCTCTCCCGGGCGTTTTTTCTCACCTTCGCATCCATTTTATCTTTTGAAGAAAGTTTTCTCACCACTGTCACAACCCCATGGTGTTTCTACGCACGCGACTTTGAATGGAGACCGACTACCAACTGTTCTCAGATCATCACTTTCTCTTTTGGTGCGCATTCAGGTGTTCGCAGCTAAGAATTACACTGTGTTTTCCCATGCACACTTCATCGAGCGATCGCCCTACGAACATCTGGTTCGAAAGAGAGTGAAAAAGGAAAACCACAAGAGGAAGAAAAAAAAATTAAACCATTTCCTAGTTGAGCTTCAAAGAAACCACTACCACCGCCGAGATCCGTTTGCTAAATTGTTGCACTAACGAACACAATTAACACTCGATAACATCAAGGATAAACCTTACCGGACGTAACATAACCTTTTTTAACCTTCTTGAGCTAAGGTAAAGGGGTCGAGGGGGAAAAGACGAGCAAGGCTGGTTCTTCAAGCCATAATGTTTCCGCGATGAAGCACCCCACCGGCTTGGGTAAAGGAAATCGATCATTTACAACCAACTGACCCGACGTCAAATGAACCGTTAAATAGTTATTCACTCTTCATTGCGTTGCCTTCGTATATGAGCATCACGGGGATTCTGTTTTGTTAAGTTTATCTATTTTTGTTTGCATTGTTGGTCTGACCTAGGCCTTTCCAAGCGAGCCGCCTTATGTTTCATGACCTCTTATTGTAAAAAAAATAACGCGTCCTTCAGAGGAATGCATCAACCGATAAATGCACGATAAGTTGTATTTGCGTATTTTGTGAGTCTAGGGGCATAAGAAAACATGGTTTGAATATCAAACGGTCGACAAAAGTCATGATCAGGATAGAACAGTCTTAAATATTGTAAGGAAGTAGATACATTGTACGGGTGAACATATATTTTGTCCGTGAAAACCTTGTCTTGACTATTTGCAGGATACTCTATTGTACCATAATTTAAACGTTTAGTTTATGTTCTTTTTTAGTTAATAGTTAATTACGATTTTGCATGATTCTATGTGTGAAACAAAATGAATCTGAAATTATAACAAATTTTTTTCTTACATCAATTCAGCTAATCGAACTTTACTACTGTTTTTCTATCGGTAACAACATATTTTGGCTAACTTTACCAACACCAGACATAATACGCTTGTAGTTTCAAATACCAGACCACTGTAGTAGCTCTCATGTCGAAATGTGTTCCTTATGTGCTTATACATCTTAAAGTCGGAGAGGCTTTAGTAGAAAAGTGCATGGAGACGGTGCGGGGCCGTTGTTATTAACTGTGCACTTGGATTTTCGTTTGGACGCTCGACTGCAAACTGCAACAACCAACAATTTTCGCAATCAAAGTGTGTGCCCGCCCACCTGCCCTTCCGCTTTCCCCGCCCTCGGCGCTGTGTCTGCCTGACTTGTGTCCAACTTCAACCGCGACCGATTGTTATTTTGGATGCACTCGAGTGAAAATGCAGCTAGCTTGACTGTGGCTTCGGTAGTCTCGGCACGTCAAGCAATGCGCCCCCGAAAAGATGATGCTATAATGGGCCACCGGCAACTAATGTATGTGTGGCTCGGTGTTCCGTCGGTTGTAGTACCCGTCGTACCTCGTCGTACCGTCATCCCCGCGGAACGGGCAAACATTGTGACACAGCCAGCCATTGCGCCATCACGACGCATTGTGGCCGTTTGAGTTTGGTCAAGTTCGAACGAAGTAAGAGACCAAAGTCACGGAGGCTTCTGGGTACTGCAAGCAGTCAGGAAACGCATAAGCATGTTCTTAGATATATACTACAAGATACCATACAAAAAACAAACCAAGGATTATGATGTCAGCCGTGCTGGAATGGTTCATGGCATAAACGACACTTCGTAAGGTATGCCGTAAAAGAAATGGTTAATAGGTCTAGACAAAATTTATTTACAAACAAACGACAATGCTCTATAAATGTGTTGCAAAAAATATGTTTAATTGTTTTGCATAAATATTTTGTCTTATCTAACTTGCAAAAATTACGTTGGTGTCAGAAAAGTTCTTACTAGCAACAAAAAGCACACAAAAACACCCAAAACGGAACTGGAACTCTAGCCTTAAAAGAAGAAACCAAAAAATGCTAGGTCTTGGGAATGTACATAGGTCATTCGTTTAATTAACAACATTGCATAATTGCTTTCCGGAAACCTTCGGCATAGAAACTAGCCATATGGAGAAAATAAAAAAATAAGTTTGGAAAGGACAGTTCTCAGCGTACTCTGCATGCTTTACGGAAATTGAACCCAACATCAGGAATGCACGACAGTGGCCCTTAAAATAGTTGAAATGCTTCTGCCCTATTTCTTGCTGACCTACAAATGACACGTTTTTATTTTGACTATGATGGAAAAAAAACCAGGTTCATGAGAAACGAACCGGTTGTAAGCAATACTCGAGGAAATTATTGATGTTATATCCTCTTTGTTTGTGGCTTTTTGTTTTAGTTAAAAAATGCGCTATTTCAAGTAATTAAAGAAGATGAATTTATGTCTCAACTCTTCCTGATTGGGTTTAATTTTTCATTCCTTGGCTAAACATCTACAATCTCCACCATGGAATCAGGGAAAGCTTTGCTATAGCTCCCAATTGACTATGGTAACCTTCACGATATCGATCAAACAGATCGGCGGCTTTTGCTCTTCCGCTGGTGCATTTTTCCAATTCCGGAACACAACGTTCAGTCGTTTGAGGACATTCCTGGTGGACGCCGGTGCGTTCCGGGCATCAGTGGGGGCATTTTCGCGGTGTCTTTTTAGGACAAACAAAAACGCTCCATTCAATGAAAGTGAACCCGTGAAACAAAGGTAAACGAAATAGAAATCGATTGTTCGGCGCGATATTCAACGCATAAATAGAATCACCCCCCTTTCGCAGCGGATTCACGCGTCGGAAGTGTCCCATTTCTTTTTTTTTTGTTTTTGCTCTTGCTTTCCGCTGTGCCTATGCGCTTCTTTTTATTTTGTGTAGTGATCACGCTTCGTTTAGAAAAACGAAAAGAAAAACCATTCACACCATTGTTTTTCGCGCCCGTGAACACCCACTTCACCCGCGCCAAACAAGCTGCGTTGCAGATGATTTTTTGTTGTTGTCTGCAGTATCTCTGCAGTAAATTCTTTTTCCGCGAGGTTTTCGTTGTGTGTTTTTTTTCTCTCTCTCGTTTTGATCCAATCTCTTTTCTTCCGTTTTCCATTTCCCAACTTTCCCAACGGTTCGTGATGATGCTTGCGAACCCACCAACGCCGGTGTCGGACGATTGATTTCCTCCTTTCTTCGCAATCCCTGTATGTGCGTATTCATCTTCAATCAAATGATTTATTTATGCTAATTATTGCACAAAAGTTGTTTGCGGTTGCACCGGCGTAAAACATTATTTTCGTAAGTTTCGGTTCCGGTACACTGTGTTTACACCGCCGAGAGAAAGGCTTCACTCCTTCTCTGTCTCGACGTGGTCCGAGGCTCAACAGCACATGTGTGATGTTGTTATTTGTTTAAACCATCATATTTTCCTTTTCCTTCCTCTTCTGGATGAAAATAAGGGAAATCAAAGCGGCATCAGTAGTTTCGACCGCGTAGAACCACCCGACACCGCAATGTCTAGCCAACCGAAGATGGCATCGGAAGTCGGTGCCGCCGAACAATACGAGATGGATCAGCTGGCCGAGGCGGAGATATCGCGCCTCCAGAAGCTCCTCCGCACGCTGCAGAACGAGCGGGCCACCTTCATGGAGGCGAAATCGAAAGCGTTGCGCAAGTTCGAGAAAAACATTCGAGTACTGGAAAAGGAGAAGCATCAGCTGCAGTTGCAGCTGAACTGCGAGGAAAACGGAACACACTCGAAACGTGAGCAGGAGCTGGAGACGGTACTGGAGCTGGCGTACGACCGGCAGGAGAAGGCACAGAATGCGCTCAAGGCGAAGAAGGACAGCCTGTGGGAGCTGGAGGGGCACATAAAGAAGATCCACCGAGAGATCGCCGAAATCCGAAACAACGAGGTGACGGATAATCTCTACAACGAGACAATTGCCAAGGCGCAGCAGTCGGTGAAGAAGCTCGAGAACCGGCTAGACGTGGTCAATAAGCGAGCGGGAGCGGTGATGGCGGAAAATGCCCAGCTACGCCAAACCATCGATCATATGCTGACGGAACGGGCGACTTTCAACATCATGTGGGAGAAGCTAGTCAACAAGCTGAACGAAGGTAAACGCTACATGATCGAGTTGATCGAGCAAGCAACCTCGGCGTACGATACACGTGAGGAGCTGTGCACGAAGCTGCAGATACTCAAGGACAAGGGCCAGAGCGATAAACTGGCCCACATCCAGGAGATGCGTGAACTTCAACGAAAGCTGGATCACGACGCGAAACTGCAGGAGTTCCTCGGCATTAAGGGTCAACGGAGGGCCAACGCTGAGCTGGAGGAACGCGAAGCCCAGAAGCGCAAGAAGATGCTCGAACATCTCGAAAAGCAGTACCAAGAGTACGAGCAAATTATGACGCGCATCATGAACTTCTCGGGCGAGGACGACATCGACCGGCTGGTGGCCAAGTTTATCAAGAAGGAGGAGGAAAACTTTGCCCTCTTCAATTACGTCAACGAGCTTAGCCACGAGGTGGAAACGCTTACCGAAAGTGTTCAAATGCTTCAGGACAACATAAGTAAATGGGAGCAATATCAAATGCTATTCTGTCTATTCTCTACTTACCCCGCCTGTTTTCATCCACAGCGGAACAAATTGCAATCAACGAGTCGAAGGAACACTCCCAGGATGACAACATCGATGCACTGCGGATGGCCGAGTTGAAATGCAAGGAAGGTGCCGATGCTGCGCTGGAGATCAAGCTGAAATGGGACGTGAAGTTAGACGAACTGCTACGAATGGCCGAACGGATATACAAGTATGATAATTACCCGACGATAGCACTGCATCACCCGGTTAATCCACGTGTCGATTTTACTTCACAGACTTCTCATGTGCGACGAAGCACCGATTTTGAACCTTCTCAACAACGAGCGCCGTGTGACGCTGAACAATGCCAAACTGTTCCTCGGCATCATCGAACGACGCGTCCTGAGCATCATCAGCAACGTGACTTACATTGAACCGACCACTAAGATATTGGGCAAGAAAGATCGCGTGCCTAACTTCAACGTGAAGGAGTCGGCCAAAGTTCGCATCGAAAGAAACTAGGATGCGTGAATGCGTAAATTTTCTATTAACAATTATTTTTATTTCTTTTTATAACCATTCTGTCTGGCACTGAGTTTTGTAGGAAAAAAAACAATACACATAAATTAGTACAACCATACTAAGCCTAAGGTGTAGAAAAAATATAAATATACCTTTTTATAGAGCTTTTACACTGTATTTGGTATGTGTATTAATGTGCTTTTCTTTGTAGAGTAATCGACCATAAGACATCGGACTTATGCGAAGCTATCAGTCGACTGGTTATCGATATAAATGCTCTATTCTATTGCATCCCATTGTTGCACCGGCATGACTTTCCTATTTTAAGCATATGCAGCTTGAGCTATTTTTAAGTTGCCTTCCTGCCGAGGGGCCGATTGTCACCTATTGTAAGATGATTGATTCTAGACCATCGATGACGCATCAAGGTCGTCACAGTTATCATAACTACCCGAGTATCGTCGTTTTCCTCCATTAAGAAACCCTGCGCTGTCGGTTCCGCCACTAACGCTCCTTTTTCTTTCCATGCTTACCCTTGCTTCTGTAACAACTCGATCGAATGGGTCCTCCAATGGTAGACTACCGCCTTCCCGAATGCCTTCAGTCTCATCTCCCTTACCCAAGCGGAAATTGTGTTGATCCTCCAAGTCGGGATCCTGCTCTAAATATCATGGTTCCACGCGGAACCCATGGATGTAGGGAAGACCGGTGGGAACACGCTCCTGATATTGAACGTACTCTTCGCCAAAGAAGTTAAGTAGTGTGATTTCTTCCATCAGTATTCGATCGTGGAAAAATTTCCAGCTGGCGATGGCGTAGATCACGAAGCAAACAGGATTGCCTAGAGTGATCTAGGAACATTTTGGTATAAGCATTTGCTTCATTTACTACTTCCATTCATATTACCTGCGTTCCGACGGACCAGTAGAACCATCCCACGTAAGACGGGTGCCGCATCCAGCCATAAACTCCATGCGTAACAAGTTCATGCTCGTTATGTCGCTCGAATTGTACCTAAAACGATTTTACTTTAAGTTATGCGGAGCAAGTACATATTTTCCATCACAAATCCTTACTATGTGACTGAAGTTTTTGCTAGCCGTTATCATTGCCACCTTTCGCAGCGATTCGCCGGCGAAACACATCAATACGCCAAGGATCCATAATAGTTTGTAGGTTTTCATGTCGGGAACAAAATGTACTTCGACGAAGAACTCCACCCAACTTGCCACGGCGGCTAGGGCGTAATGTATCGAGTGGTTCAATATAAAGGAATCCGGTGATAGGGTTTTAGGATTGCAAATGGCAATTCCCAGATATTCGGAGTAATGAAAAAGTGCCATAAGTGTGGCGTAAATACCAAATGGTTTGTATCGTTCGCCAGCGTATACAAACACAACAATGCCGGCTGATAAAACAGATCCCAAGAAGGTAGCTCGCACCGCAACCTGTTTAGGAAAGAAAAGAAAAAATAATGATACACCCTTTTTACCAAGTCACTTTTGGCTTACTCACTGCATAATCGCGCGGCTTGTATCTTATTTTTATGATTACGTTTAGAGCCACATAATATCCCAGAACCAGGCCAACTTTGGTCCAAATCGCCTCTTCGCTCCACCAAGCGTCTACTCCATAGAATACCAACAAACTGGACAATCCTCCAAGGAAGCACCACAAGCTGAGTTTTCCTTCATGACACAGTATCATTGTGCCGGCTGCTGAATTCACTTTAAAGTTAGAAAAGGGCGTCTAAATTCACTTCAAAAGCTTCACAATGCTAATGTACAAACAACCGAATGTAAAATGTATCGTCGAAAATCACTGGCATACGAATTGTGCTTCAAATAATCACTCAAGGTCCTGTTCTATGATGGTAAGTAATATGTTTGTGCTAATATTGACGGCACTCGAGGATGTGTGTTAAAAACAAGTTTTGTCGTACCATCTGGCATTATCACTTGATGCTGCCGGGTCGGGTTTTACAGTCCAGGGGTTAAAATAATTGTTGTTTTGGTAATTTGTTTTGATGTGCAGCAGCGGCCTCTACCGTGATATTTCGTTACGAAAAATGACAGCTGTTATGTCATAAACAGAATTGCACATGTTTGTTTTGATTTTCCGGCGAGAAAACAGAGTCCGGAAAAATTGCACTAAAAATCCAGAAAAACTCGGCATTCAGCAACCAAAACCATGGTTTTTACCTCGGTCGTCAACTTTGTCCGGTCTCGGGGGCCTGATGAGTTCTGGAGAAAGCGTAGGATTTTCAAACTGGCAGCGGTAAGTGAAACAACAACCTCACGAGATCCCGAGCACAACACTGAAAGTGGTTCTATCTGCAGCACTTTATTGGACGTCGGAGAAACTGCTATTCAATTACCATTCGCAACGTAAATCGGGCTCTTGCTTACGCCACGAAAGGACGTGAGCTTAAAAAACAGGATATGCGTGAACTGTGGACGCAGCGAGTAAATGCCGGCTGCGAGCAACATGGAATGCAATTTGCGGATTTCCAGTACGGCCTGTATCGCAACGATATTCTGCTCAATCGGAAGGTGTTGGCAGATTTAGCAATCTGGGAACCGAGAACGTTTGAAGCACTAGCGAAAATAAGTCAGCAAATACCGGAAGATGGTGAGATTTCGTCTAGGACGACGTATTGCAGCTTATTCAATGACACTTTTTGCAATTTTCATTTCAGGCAGCGGTGATAAGTAAAACAAGTGGAAATACGTAGCAAACACAATAAACTGATTATAACCGTTAGTTATTAGCCTGTTAATTCCCGAAATGAATCGAAAAGCAATAAAAATTAACTTCTACTCTCTAATCAAGATATCTACGACTCAAGTTAGGCCTCACGCTATAGTTGTCTCTCTTTATCTATCTGCTATCTCACTCTCGTACGTCACTTGGTCGCTCATTACAATATATTGTATTCACCTTGGGCCATTGCACGATTCGGTCTTGATTGTCCGATTAAAAACGCGACTTCGATACAGTTTGCTCCAGCCGCGTTTTCAATTACGAGTGATGGCTGCCTCAAGTGCACGACTTTTCTCGCGAGTTAAAGGTAAGGTCACCGGGATCCTTTCGCTACTCATGGCTCCATGAAGTGGAAGAATCGGAAAAACAATTGGCAAAATTACATAATCCGTACCAGAGCTTCCCATTGTGTCACGCATCGTCATGCGAAAGACCCGGTTCCAACGCAATGCCAAATCGCCCTTTGGGCCTTGATATTGTTAAATCGGCTCTTGATTAGGTTCGCGATTGAAAGCACTTTGTTGATTATGCATTAAACCAGTTTTTACATCCACGGTTGCCTCTAGTTGTTTGTATGAATTGCTATGCTTTGAAGGATTGCTATGTCAATAGAGTTTTGATCCCTCGTGATTTAATTCTCGGTCATACTTTTTTTTACAGATGGCTTCACCACGAGCATTCGCTTCGCCAGCTACGAATCGACGCGGAAGAACCTGAAGCTCAACTCGAATTCGAAAGTGATATGCCAGGGATTCACAGGCAAGCAGGGCACTTTCCACTCGCAGCAGGCCATCGAATATGGCACGAAGCTCGTCGGAGGAGTGTCCCCTGGCAAGGGTGGCCGGACGCATCTTGACCAGCCCGTGTTCAACACGGTCGCTGAGGCGAAGAAGGCCACCGGTGCGGAAGCCAGCGTCATCTACGTGCCACCACCTGGTGCCGCAAAGGCCATAATGGAAGCGATCGAAGCTGAGATGCCGCTAATCGTGTGCATTACGGAAGGTGT
The DNA here is from genome assembly GCF_943734765.1 of Anopheles ziemanni. Lineage (NCBI taxonomy): Eukaryota > Metazoa > Arthropoda > Insecta > Diptera > Culicidae > Anopheles > Anopheles ziemanni. The sequence continues at coordinate 2,696,964 of NC_080706.1, forward strand.
TCCGCAGCACGACATGGTTAAGGTGAAACATGCCCTGCTCGCGCAGGACAAGTCCCGGCTGGTTGGACCCAACTGTCCTGGAATTATTGCTCCCGAGCAAGTAAGTATTGTTCCGGGGGACGGGGTAAAAGTGTAGCTTTTGTTGTGAGTGATTCGCTTGTCGCTTCTTGTGCATTATCACGAGACAAAGTTCAATACACAAGGAACTAGACGGCGTGACCTTTCTTGGGAGATGCGATAAGAAACATTACACGTAAAGAGAAACGAGCTACGATGCATGTAAACAAGATCAGGAGATAATGAATCGATGTGTCCAGTGAAACGCATCCCTACCATTGACGCTTTCCTCTGGTAGAGAAAAGTTTGTTACGTTTGAAGAAATACTGCACGTGAATATTTGAGATCATTTTCAATGCCACATAATGGCGCTGGTACAAACTAAGTAAAATGTCGCCGCTATAAATAGAACGGTTATGCTATGCGGCAATGGCACGAATCGACACATATGGTGGTGCTACGCCCGATTACGTATTACGTGTTTATTTCAGCGGTATTAGATTAGCTAATTCCTCTATCCGGCTTTTGCAGTGCAAGATCGGTATTATGCCCGGTCATATCCACAAGCGTGGTAAGATCGGAGTTGTCTCCCGCTCGGGTACACTGACCTACGAAGCTGTCCACCAGACGACCGAAGTCGGCCTCGGCCAAACACTGTGCGTCGGCATTGGCGGCGATCCGTTCAACGGCACCGATTTCATCGACTGTCTCGAGGTGTTCCTTAAGGATCCGGAAACCAAGGGTATTATCCTTATCGGTGAGATCGGAGGTGTAGCCGAAGAGAATGCTGCCGATTTCCTAATGCAATACAACCAGGTAAAACTAATACCCTTTCACACAACGAATCGATCGATAACACGTATGGCAATATTTTCAGGGAATTAAAGCGAAACCGGTTGTGTCCTTCATTGCTGGTTTGTCGGCCCCTCCTGGTCGTCGTATGGGTCACGCTGGTGCCATCATCTCTGGAGGAAAGGGCGGTGCTCAGGATAAGATCAATGCGCTGGAGAAGGCCGGCGTCATCGTCACGAGAAGCCCAGCCCAGATGGGCAAGGAACTGCTCAAAGAAATGAAGAGATTGGAGCTGGTCTAAAACTCCTTCCGCAAACGCTTGTAAGCCATCCAATGATACTATTCAAAATGACGCGGACACATTCAATGAAAGATAAACCATGGCCGTGCTCATAAAAAAAAGCAAGCGCAAATTGGGCAAATAGATAGTCATCTTGGAAAACATCGTTATATCTCATCGTCGTCGTCGTCCCTGCCAGCGATGTGTTTCGTTAACGGCGGTCAGAATGTTATCATCAACCGAAAATGGATAATACAAATGCGGGGTCCCACGCGTTTGCAGCGCGTTTCGGTAAAACAAAAAACAAGTTTAACGCATTAATAATTTATTTACGTATCCAAACCACTCGACTCGCCGTTTTTTTTTTGTTTTGTATCGCTCTGATTCTTCCGTCTTAACATTCATAATTTGGATAAGCCCATTTTCTGGGACTCAATCCAACAGCTAAATAGCAAAACAAACGTATAAATACACCATGCACCAAGTACTTCACGCTTTTCGTGTCACCGGAAAATGCACCACCTTCGCACACACACACACACCAACACGTGATCATCGATGATCTTCTAAATGTTGTTAGTAGTTATTCCTGATGCACTGTAATGCTATACGTGTTGTTTTAACAACAAAAATGCACCGATTAGTTTGAAAAAAAAAGACACGTATGGAACGACGCCACCAAACAAGACTAAATGTGCAATATAGCGAAGAACTACAATACAGGTGATATGAAATAAATGAATAATGCGTCGCCTTAACCAGTTATCAAATCAAGTGTTACCGAACATTAAATAATCCAACAAAATAAAATTAAACTGCGAACGCTACTTTACCACACGTTGTCTTCCATTCGTGCGGACCATTTCTTATATTTTGAGATTATTTTCTTATCAATAAGCCGTGTTGGGAAAAAAAGAGTAGTTTTTGGTAGTGTAACAACTACATTTGAGGGTATTAATTTCTCAATCACGAGTGTTTCAACGTAATTTCTTCATTTTTCAATCCCGAAGAATCAATCCTAAACTGCACTCGACTTCGTGCCTTTCGAATTTGCTCTCCCAAAACCCGCGCAAGAGAACATTTTAAAGAGCATGAGAGGGTTACGAATCGGTGCTCCAACAGTGCTGGCGATAACCTGTTGAGTCAATTGCTTAGCAACCGTGCTGCGGATCGGTCGTACTTTTTTGCCGTATTACAACAAGTACCCAAGTGTGGTGGGGAGTAGAAAAAATCCCAGCTTCTTCGCAAGTCGAGTGACAGTGACATCTTAGCAGCTTCGAGCAAAAAGAAAAATGGCTTCGGGAAAGATTCTCATCTACGGAGGACGTGGTGCGCTCGGTGCCTCGTGCGTGCAGTTTTTCAAGAAACATAATTGGGTAAGAATCGTTCAACTCTCGTCATTTTCACGTGTCCTTGCTGGAAATCCTTGAAACAGTTCTTCAAGAACTTCGGCCGGTTTACATAAAGGGTGTTTCCGCTTACCTCATTTTTGCTTCATCTCGTAAAACCAGTGGGTTGGTTCGATCGATCTCACCGAGAACGATGCGGCTGATGCCAACATTGTCGTAGACCGGGACGCAGATTGGGTGGCCCAGGAAGCGGCTGTCTTGTCGAAGGTCGAAGCTGTGTTGAAGGGCTCCTCGCTGGATGCGGTTATTTGCGTAGCCGGCGGATGGGCGGGCGGTAACGCAAAGAAGGATCTGGCCAAGAATGCCGACCTGATGTGGAAGCAGTCGGTCTGGTCGTCGGCCATTTCGGCCACGGTTGGAGCAAACCACCTGAAGCCGGGTGGACTACTCGTCCTGACCGGAGCGAACCCGGCACTCGAAGGCACACCCGGTATGATTGGGTACGGAATGGCCAAGGCGGCCGTGCATCAACTTACGAAGAGCTTGGCCGGCGAGAAATCGGGCCTGCCGGAAGACTCGCTAGTCGTGTCCATCCTCCCAGTCACACTGGACACACCGATGAATCGCAAGTGGATGCCGGATGCGGATACATCCACCTGGACACCGTTGGAGTTTCTGGCAGAGTAAGTAAAATTTGTGATTAATTAAAGCGTGCCGGTAGCGTTTACCTTCAACTTCCCTTTTCCTCCCCGACAACAGGCTGTTCCACAAGTGGACCAAGGGCGAGGAACGTCCGGCTAACGGCAGTCTAGTGAAGCTTATTACCAAAGATTCGAAAACGGAGCTGGTAATCGTTTAGACGGTGCACAGTTTCGCTGCCGAAAGTGCACCACTCGTATCCCGTCCCGAATCTCATCGGTAATTGTACGCTCTCTGTTTCATCCTTCTTTTTATGTTGCATTCCGCGATGGGTAAATATTGGGTGGTGGTGCGCTTTACTGAAAACATTCCAGAAACCTTGAATACGGCAACCGGTTGCGAAACTTCTTGAACTTCGCTGCGGCGCGGTGGCGTTCTGCATCATAATTTGTTGAAAATTGTTAGCCCACTAAGGTGAACACACACACACATGTCCATCGAAGTAAGAATAATAATAAAAAATACTGTTAACAATAATCAACTCGTCGAACTTTTCTATTTTTTCCCATCATATTGTCAGAAATGCATTTAAAATGCATTCTTAAACAATGCACCTGTCTATGGAATGCTATGGAAGTGTGATGTGGCCTCGTGCCGGCTACAAGGCATACTTCGTGAGGTATACGAGAGCTCGAGTCATGTCGAACCTTGACTTTGGTACACGATCTCTCAACAGACTTCTGCTACAGGCACTGTGCTGTATCTTTTCCACACGCGCCTTCGCGTTGGCCTACTTTTGTGTCTGGCTCTGCCTCATTCTCACAGCGTGACGGTCGTTTGGTGAAGGGTGTTTTGCGGATGAAATTGATTTCTAACCAACCGAAAACTGATCACCATGCAATAACCTTCCAACGGTTAGCCGAAGAAAAGGAGCAGTAGTTTCGGTATAAACTTACTCAAGGTACCTCAGAGCTGTCCTCGAACCGGTTTAATGATAGACGGTAGGCGAATATCGGAAGTAAAACTTGTTACTGGTTGTGGGCATTCTAGCCGAATGCTTGATACAGGAATCACCAGTTTGTCAACTTAGTCATTGGTAATGGCTTATGACTTGCCTTTATGATTTATTGCTACCCTTTTAGAATAAACGAGGAACTAGAATGGAGCGTTGGGAAGTCTTTGGGGGATTATCTAGGTTCGGAAAAATTCAATCTCATCGGGTCAACGAAGCTGTCTGGCGTTCTAATTATGTCGAACAATTTTCCTACCGATGCTTGTCATAAACCTTTCAAATCGTTAATTGTGAGTATCACAATTAGACACGCTATGTTTCACCCGATAAGCCTTTGAGTAGATAAGAACAACTTCAATTTAGGAAATCAATCACGATGGTCAATGATTCTAGGCGCTAAAGGTTTGTAAAGCTGAGAATAAGATTGTAGATGTCATGAAACACGTGCATAGTTATTAAACAATTTCAAACATATTAATGTTATGTTTTTTATCATATAAATTTATTTTAATACTTATACAGATCATCTTTCTACATTAATGCTTGGGTGACCTTTTCCTTCTTCATGTCACCTTTTCATAAATTGAGAATTATTAGACACTCTAGCATGATGCTAAGTGTCTCATTTTTGCTACACATTTGTTCCATTCTGTCGGCACTGTACGGCACTGGCTTCCTTTTTGAAACTTCCACGAACATCCATCATAACATATTCTGGATGCCAGAAGTGCCCATTCAATATATACATCGGTTCGGTTAAATAACTCATAAACATTTATATCTATAGCAAAAAAGCTTTTCTAGTCCTCGCTTTCTCTCTCTCTCTTTCCCTTTGCCTTCTGAAAAATGTGATCTATTTGTTCCTTCATGTGTTTGTTCTGCATAACGGAAGAGCGATTAACCAAATCCACCATCCGTGGTCCCCCGCCGTGCCTGCTTAAAACCTTCCTGATATCACCAAGCTAGTGCACACTAGTTCCCAACTGACCGAATTGAAAAGGTGCACTTCTTCCACGGTACACACATTATCTACACGACACCTCCTGCTTACTGTACGAATTGCAACATCGAGAACGGGCCAAAGAATCGTATCTAAAATAGATACTGATTCCAACCCCTTTCCTTCCAATTGGCCTCCTCAAAGTACCAGCACCAACAACGTTTAGATGTCCACACGGGGGCGAAATTGCAATCGCAATGGAGGATCTTTAAAGCGCCACCGTGTCACGTACACGAATTTCAGCGTGTGGTCTTTCCCCAACAGCTCATCATTGCACAGGATGTCGATCTGGAGACAAGAACATGGAATATAGTTGTGAGTGGAAGAAGGGCTCACTAGAGTGATATGAAAACTTACATCTTTGTATCGGTCAATACCGTTCAGTACTTTTTTGGCGAGGAATTTCTTCAGATGCGTAATCGTGGCTTGCGAACTACACCGTATGAACCGCCTCTTCAAGTTACGCAGCTTGTCGCTCATGCACTCGAGGCACACATTGACCTGCTCGTCCTGCCGGTGGTAGTCCGCTTCCTGGTGCGCTTGTTCGTTGGCCTTATCATCACTTTCGTGCACTTGGGGCATGTCCTTTGGACAAGGAATGCCCCGGGATTTGTAAAACTCTCGCTCGCGTTGCATTTCATCTAAAATAGATTTGGAAAGGTGACGTTACCACGAGTTGACGTGAGGTGCGCCCACAGGTTGCTTTCTCTTTCTCTGGAAGCACTCGAGTTTTTTACTCACTTTCCATAAGATTTGGAACCAATTTATACACGATATCCTGCATTGTTCGGTCGAAGCTGATGTACTGCAGCGGATGGCTCTGGTGGATGACATTTTCACACGTCGGGCAAGTGTTATTTTCCTCCAAATGTTTCACTAGGCAGCTCTTGCAAACTGAAACAGAATCATTAAAGGGAAAATGGTTGCATCAGTAGACGATTGTGGATAGGGAAGTTAACCGCAACTTCCGGAGTAAGTAGGGCACTGAAGCTGGAAGACCAGGGTAGACAGTATGATGCGTATCACGCCCTCACGGCCTGTGCAGGGCCGACCGTTTTGCGAAACAGGAATCGCACGGAACAGGCAGACTTACACGTATGTAAACACTCCGTGACAGTTGTTGCATCGATGAAATATCCACGGCAAATTTCGCAGGTGATGTGTTCGTTTAGCGTTTTCAGTTTTATCTTTCTCTCCATGGTCGCGGAAGGCGCCGGGCAAGCCAGTCCCGGGACAACACGATCCGAGGTTTACAGGATAACAGGAACCTCTGTTTTTTGTTGATTTTGAGCCCGACGAGAAGTACACACAATTTCTTTCCGTCGTCGCATCGACTAGTGTTGGCAGAATCGAGAGTAGATCCCTTGACGGATGCTAAGGGATTGGATCTCTCTTGACGGATGTGGATCATACAGGCTGGCTCCGGGTTTCGCTACCAAATGGGAATTATAGAAGTGACCTAAAGCAAAGCGGAAATAAGCGACTTATCAGTTGCGATTCGATAGGCATTCAGATAAGCATTATCGATTCCCAGCCGAGCATTGATTGGTTTACATCGTCTCGCGACTATTTGATAGATTAGGATTCGGATTTGGAAAGTCGATCCCTAGTAGGGAATCGAATTACCCATCACTAGAATGAAGTTGACAGCGATACTTGTCAGCAACAAACTTAAAACACCTTGGTCACAATTTGAAATGACGGTTAAAATCGCCGATTTGTTATTAACTTACTTGCTATTGCCCTACGCCGAGAGTAACAAAAGATCCCTCAAATGAAAGGTCTTTTTAAGGCAAATAACTTTGTATGAGAAAGGTTTTTTCATACAACATAATTTTAGAGACAAAGTGCTTCACAGCTCTTTTGCTCGCACCGTTCCGGGAAAGGGAATCATGAACCCAGCTCAATTAATAATTAAAAGTTTCACTTTGAGCGCGATATTTCGAAATGTCTGTAAATTAAAATAATCTAAGAATACGAAAATTAGTTAAACATTTAATGTAGTAAATTATATGCATAATTCATTTCTATTTATGGTCGAAAAGTAAAAAGTCGTAGGACCATTCAACGATATCTGATCCGTTTTTATAACATGGGTATTAATTTAATTTTAGTAATTTTATCTTATTTAGGCAAATAAACTCTTCCAATGTAAATGCATCTTGGTTAGTAAGTAAGCAGAGTTCTTCCTACTTTATTTTATAACACCCTTTTTAGTTGATGTTTCAGAACAAAAGAACAAAAAGCTGCCGGCGGTTGCATTGTTCTCGTTCTCGGTACTGCTGTCGATTCGTAACGTCTGTCCGTGTGTTGTGTTTAGCAAATTGATATTTAGTATTTGAGAAGATTTCAGAAAACGACATGTGTTTTTGAGTCCGTTTGTTTCCTTCTTAAATTACCTATTATCGGCCGTAGACTTCATACCGGAAAGCAATCCGTTGATACAACAAAAACTTGCTCATTAAACTTAAACCAGAAAGATGGATGCCTTAAGCGGTTGCCCTTCGGAAAATCCCTGTGTAAGTGCGCAGAAGTGTTTGGGAAGTTTGCATCGCATTATTCTAGGAAAAACATTTTTGGCAACCATTTTAGTGCAACAAGTCTCTCTGTACGGAATATGACTACGATATTCTAGACAATTTGAAGGAAAACGAAATCTATCGATGGAAAGTGAATCTCGGACCGTCCCTCCATGAAAGCCGCAATGCAATGGTCGAAATGATTCGTAACCTTGCCGAGGAACATGCCTACCGGCGAACAACTGTTCATTTGGGTAAAATAAGACCATTCTAAACAATTATTCAATCAAAAGAGCTTCATGTTTGTCTCTTTTTTGTTTCAGCAATCTATATGTTTGATGTGTTTATGAGCCACCATGCTGCAGTAGCAGAAAGATTGAACCTTGTTGCCCTAACATGTTTTTATGTCGCATGTAAAATAGAGGAAAACGAACCCTGCATTCCGTCGACCAAAACTTTATGTAGCTTTGTTGAGGACTCCCTCACGCCCGGAGATTTCATCGCGTTCGAAGTGATTATATTGAACTTTTTCAATTGGTACGTAACCATTCCAACCGCGGCTACCTTTTTGGACTTTTTCGCTATGCACAGTCTCCAAATGGATGACTTCATTACGCCGTCCTCAGCGGCGGAAATGAGTGAAGCTTCGTTTGCTAGATTTAAGCGTGAAATTATCGAATCGAGTTTGGAGTATCTGGATGTTACGCTGGGCCATCCTAAAATGAGCAATGTTAAGCCATCCATTCTGGCAGCGGCTTGCGTCGCGGCAGCCCGTTGCCTCACGCCGAATGTGCGAGCCTGGAACAACCACCTGACCAGTGTAACCGGGTACAACTATCAGCAGATTCATGGCATCTGTAGCGTGCTGGTGTTCGACTTGAAACCGCTATCAACATCACCCGCCTTGAAAGTATCTACACGTAAACGCTCCGTGACTGATTCAGGATATCGGTCCAAATCGGAGGATGACTCGAACACGAGCGATGACGATAGCTGCTCAAGTTGCAGCACATGCAGCAGCGTCGAATGCGCCAGTGAAGCTTCTTCAAGCTCTTCTAGCAGCGAATCCGGGGAAACTTGTGCTAAAAGACAAAAAGTAAGTTACGATTTGAAATAGGGACTGTTGCCCCCTTCGACAGGATCGTTGGTAGTCCCACCTTTTTTCTTCTTATACGTTATATTCATTCTGTATTCTGTATTGTTATTTAATTGAACACTTAGCCATAGGGCTCTATACATGAAATATCGGAAGGTAGTAGAGCGTAACGTCTATCTATGCGAACCACAAGTCCGAATACGATCGAGGAAAGATTGTAGCGCAATTGAATAGCAGTTAAATATTTGGCCCTAGACTTGGCTCAACCCCTCAGATCAGTTTGAAATGATGCCCATTTATGACTGGTTTCGTTCCACAGGTTAGGTTCTGCGGTAGTTTAGAAAATACAAACTGTGAGCGAAAGATGGGAGAAAGAGAGCGGTTAGCAAATACAATTGAATACATCATTTGAACTGGATAATTATACGTACTTTAGGTTTTTTCTGTTTCGTCGACATAAACCCGATACACATGGAATTGGTCGTATGTGCCCATAGCAAATCTCCGTCCCCGCTGGCAGTGTTGTAGATGATCGACAGTGAACCAGCGTGAATCGCTTTCTGCTTCGATAGGAACGGTGACTCTAGGAGCTTCTTTTTGTACGTTAAATGTTGCGAGGTGATGGGGCAGTTGCAGCCTATCAGGTCGTCGACCAATTCCTTGGCAAACAGTGTTTTCATTAGGTACTCTCCGTTGCCAGTGGTGCAGGATGCCGCCGACATGCTGGAGCTTTCGTCCATCATCGCCCAACACCCGGCACCGTACGTTGCAGCCTGGCCCACTCTTCCACTTAGCTTCAGCATCAGCCCACCGGAGCTGCACCCGGCTACTATCGATCCTTCGGCATCGACGCAAACGGCACCGACCGTGTCCAGGGGGGACAGTTTGGCCCGATTGATTTCCTCGTACTGCATTATTTGTGCCCTGTAATGGTCATACTTTTTTGCCGCCTTCCCAGAAATCATATGCTCCGCGGGGACTAGCTGAAGGCCAATCTCGCGTGCATATGCCGATGCACCCTGGCCAGCCAGCACCATCGGTGGTATTCGGCCGAAGCTGAGCAGCTTTGATTGTCGCTCGCAGAGGTTCCTTGCCAGACTGATTGGATTCTTCACATCGGTCACACTCGTACACGCACCGAACTGCAACGAAGCTCCGTCCATGATGCAGGCATCACATTCCACCTGTCGGTCCCAGTTCAGATTCGACCCAATGCCCGCATTGGTGGCGGTAGAGTTTTCCAGTATGACGATAGCCCTTTCGCACGCATCCAATGCGCTGCCGCCAGCGTACAGCACATTGACCGATTGATTACATGCCTCTCGGCAGACGTTCTGGTACAGTGTTTCATCCAAGAAATTCCCAGCCCCTGATGAAGATTGAAAGGAATTACTTGTCGTTCGCTCAACACCATAATCTTTTAGCCTACCCGTATGGACAGCCACAAAACCAGTCATTGTTTTTAGCCCACTGCACTTGGTTACATTTGGGAAGAAGATTACAGTTCGGTTAATCGATTTCAGGCTATATTTGCAAATCCTGCCAAACAACAGCGGTATCCGTTTTGAGGGCAAAGTAAATTGTTTGTTTATGTCTCATGTCCAACGTCTGTAGAAGAGGCAGGGTTTCATCTCGTTTGTTTGGCTCCGCCATTGATTTGACAGTAGCATTTTAAATAGTTCAACAACAATGTTGCTTTAATTTTGCTTATCCAATCGAAAAGGGGTTCCTGGGGTAAAACGCACCGCTTTAGGAAAACTATTTAGTTTACAACGAGCTTTTTCAGCCACTATTCACTATTCGAATCCACACCGTCGAGGTGTTGAGCCCCATCGCTCATGGGCCGATTTTCTATTATTTCCTATTATTACCTTAACAACATATATATTTTCAAACAAAAGATAACTTTTTGGTATAGTAACCTGTCTTTCTGGCGCGATGATTGAACGATGTAACAGTTTAAGTTTCCGATGCACTTTTAAAATCTCTAAATACCTGGTGAAAAAACATTGCTTTGACATTTCACTACAGTTTTTCCACCGGAATCGTATCAGCTGGTTTGTTTGTTTACTTGTACTTGCTTTTCGGCTCGATGTAACTAGTACGCCGGGAAAATTCATGTTGCGTAGCAGTCGAAAGTGTTAAATAGTTACATAGTGAATACACAATTTGAAATGTTAGCGAAATTTCGGGGCACCCTGCTTGGGGCACTCGTGGGCGATTGCTGCGGAGCTCCATTCGAAGGTCAACTGATGGACAGTGGTTCAAAATTGATCTTGAGAAAAAATTTGGACAAATTGGAAGGGCCTGCTTTCAAAGGTTTGCGGTTGATAATGGGTAGAAAAATATGCGATTACGCCTTCAATATGGCTTTTTTCCCTGTTTAGCACCTTACAAAAAGTATACTGACGATACGGCGATGACCTTGCAAGTCACCAAGACGCTACTCGACCCGAATGGATTCTCCCAGAAGCTGTTGGCAAAGAATTTCGTCGTCGAATTCTTCAAGGAATCCAACCGAGGTTATGGGGCCGCTATCGGAGAAGTTTTCCGAAAGCTTCGACTGACCAAAGTGTCCGACCCGACGGGTCCCGCAATGGCACAATTTAACGGCAGTGGATCATATGGAAACGGTGCAGCCATGAGGGTTTCGCCGGTTGCGCTGTACTGTGTCAACAAAAGTGTGTCCGACCTGGTTAAGTTGGTAACGGACACGGCTACGGTTACGCATACGAATGTGCTCGGGGTGAATGGCGCTGTTCTGCAAGCTTTAGCCATCCGGCAGAGTTTATTACTGAAACCTGATGAGCCATTCTGTTGGAAAGCGTATCTTGAGGCGCTCAAAAAAGACATAGTCGAGGTGGAAAAGGAAAACGATCCCGATCTAGATGCGAACCCCAATGCGTATGAAATGCAACTGAAGAACATGGAAAAACTGTTGGACAATACCGTCGAGGCATCCGATGAGAATGTTTTGAATCTCTTGGGACACAGTGTGGCGGCTTTATACTCCGTCCCAACCGCCATCTATTGCTTTTTACGACACACGAAAGCAACTGCGGACGACGTAAGTTGTGTATACATTTTCCGTTGAAAAATTCTTTTTTAAATATATCGTCAAAATTGGCTTTTATTTCCAGCCGACCGGAAAAGCTTTTCGCCACACGCTAGAGTACGCCATTTCACTCGGTGGCGATTGTGACACAATCGGGAGTATGGCATGTGCGATAAGTGGAGCTTATTATGGAGATTCCGTTATCTCACCAGCATTGCTGAAACACTGCGAAAGTGCCGACAATATCAGTGCTCTCGCAGAACAATTGTACAAGGTAGTCGAATCAAAATCGTAATCTCTGCTGGAGAATGTTTGAAGTCGGCTCGGTCACAAAATGTAGGTATAATTGCGAAATAAATAGATCAGAAGGACAAGTTTTGCTTCTCAATATGTAGCATTCGCCACACTTTTCGTTGGGTGAATTTAAACTGAAAGATAGTTTTTTAATTATATAATTTTAGTCATTCTCTTTAACATTCCTATTACTCATTCGGCGTTCTTGTAAGTGACGTTGGGAAAATTAAAAACAATTCTTTTTATTATCAATGTTAGATTTATTCTCTTTTTTTTCTCATTTGTTTTGTGAAATTGAATGTTTAATGTTCAGCCCGCGTTTGTTAAATCGTAGAATCAACATATGTATAACCGTATTATTAGTTGTTGCGTCCACGTAGAGTCATTTCTTCTTTTGTGTCCTTGGACATGTCCGGTAGCTAACCCTCCATCGATCTGTTCCTCTTTTTCAATAAGCATTATTGTTTCGTGGAGCATCATTAACTATTCGAAAACTTTTATAACTTTCGATACACAATCTCCCTTTTGTTTATTTCTACGCCCATATGAGTTGCTAGCTTTTTTTTCAATATGTAGCTGAAAGTGTAAATTTTGGATTTGTTTGTGTGTAGTTTGTGTTTGGTTCGGGAATATCTGCCTATTTAAAACGCCACTTGTACAGCACATGTCCTGCATGTATACAGCAAGCATGTTCGGATCTAATTGTTCGTGAAACGGTGTGTAATGGGGAACGGTTGCCCGTCTAATTAGGGTGGTATGTACGCGTGTAACGATTTATTCTGTGTAAAGTTTTCGGTGCATTGCTTCCTTTCCTCCAATCAATTGTGCATGCTCTACGTCTTTACTTATCGTTTCGAGTTTCGTTTTTGCCCGTAAAAATTAATTCTTTTAGTTGGTTTTTGTTTTTGTTTCTTTTTTATTATTAAAAAATGTCTTCACACACCGCTTCGGTAAGATTATTTACTACTAGTGTTACTGTGTCCTTTCCCTATTGTTACTTGTTTTCATTATCATTATTACTTTATCATTATGTTGCTCATTATTACTTTGTATTAAGTTATTTTCATTTATTTTATTAGTTTAATTATTTATTTTACTTTTTCTTTGTTACTGTGCCGTTACGCAGGGGTGTTTTCGACTGTTTTGTCCAGTTTTCTCTTGTAGCTGTTTTCTCTTGCTGTCGACTGGCTGCGTAGTTTGCTCCATGTATATATAAATATTCGTACAAATCTCAGATTGACACATATAAACATCAAGAATAAACTGTGTTAGATTTTCTTTTTTTTTTGTCAATTCCGTGTAACGCTAAACGTTATGTTGTATGTGAATGGTTGAGGGAGGGGGGAGGTGGGGAATTGGGTTATGCGTTCAGACGTTGTATGCTTTATTTATTTATTTGTTAAATGTATATCCCAATGAACGTATATCTACCGTGGGGTCGGGGATATGGTTTCGTGTTGTTTCGCGTGCAGCGCGTATGTGTGAGTGTTGTGTGAGTTTGGAAGGGATCTATTGTTTAACAGTACTTTGCTCTATTATCGCCAGCAACTTGCGAATAAATTACTTTCAAGTTTTCTCGTTTTCATTAAATGAAAGTAAAGCGCATTAGTTATTTTGTTTACGTTTAACTTCTATATTTCTTTACTCGTTTGTGTTTGTTTCTTTGTTTTTTTTGTAAGATTTGATTAATGTTTGCTTATGTTCGCATTGAATAACAAGTTAAAAAGAGAACACTCTATCAACATGGCGACGTTGGCGTTTGGGGGGAAGGGGGGGAAGAAACAGAGCTGCTACGACTGCTGCTGAAGTTATAGTTTATGCTGTTTGCAAAATACATTTTAAAACCTAAGCACTGTTTAAACTTCAACTACTTATATTTGTTTGCTCTAGCCAGAACCCGGTTTGCAATACCTTTATATTGGCCGTTTCCATTCTGTGTGTATAGTGTATTGTTTGTTTGGTTGGTTGTTTCTGTTGTGGATATGTAGGTTACATTCCGTTTTCCAGCTTTAGAAGATATTTGTTAAATTTTTCCTCTTTATGATGTCAATGTGTTTGGGTGGTTTATTGTTCTATATCTGCTGTGTGGAGTCTGTTTGTGAGTATAGATTTATTTGATTGTTTTTGTTCCATTCCCGCTTTGGGTATATGATACAAGAGCCAGAGAGCCGTTGGTTGATATCTTCGTCACTGTGCCGTGTCTATTTGCCAGCATCCAACCTCCATCAACAGAGGGTTGACTAATTTTATAATTTTTTTAAATTGTCATACATTCGTGTATTTTTGGAAGTGTGTAAAGTGTGGTCTTTTTCGTAAGAATATGTGTGGTACAGGTGTTTTGTTCATTTGGAAGGTGTATATAAAATATAATATATATATACTTTCTTTTCCCCCTAATCATCCTCGGTCAATGTATCTAGTTAGGAGGTCGAAAGAATAGGTTAATCTGATAGTTCAAAAATGTATATCCAATTTAAACTTTCTTTCTTTTTATTATCACATAGTTTGTTGCTCTTTGCTCTTCCGTGCGTCCGTCCGCGCCCTGTCCTATCGTTCCATCGGTGCGTTTCCTTTTCGCTAGTTTTTTTTTTTAGTAATATTCGTTCGGCTAGCAATTACACCCTTTTGCACTGGTTCCATCAATATCAATATCAATTTCTCGCCTGCAAGCTCCCTGAGCTTGCCTACTGCTCACTAGTCAGTAATACTAACTTGTTTCATTTAGCTCGCCCTATCTTTCAACTTGTTTCTTTTGGTTTTTATTTTTTATTTCTTTGTTTTGCATACCTTATACTTTGGTAGGGCTAAAGTAGATTTATTGAACTCGTCGCCATAGTAACGTCGTCGCCATAGTAAGTGTCCAATGAATGAAGTGTGCGTGAGTTTGTGAGTGTGTGTGTGTGTGTGTGTGTGTGTGTGTGTGTGTGTGTGTGTATGCGTATGTGTGTGTGTTTGTACGGGACGCAGCATAAAATGTCCGTCTGATCAACGTTCTTCCTTAACGCGTATGAATTTATCTATCATGTAAACTGCTTATTCGACCGTAGTAAACTCTACTTCCAGAAGGTGGTGAGTGTGATTGATTGAAATGATTAGAATGTACTATCGGGTGGCTATTGTTGCTATACTATAATGAGTTAATTGCTATCCTTTTCCCCGCACGTGTCAATTTTGTTTCGGCTGCTGTTTGAAACGGGTTCGAAGGAATAGACGGGCTCGAGAGTTGGGAACCAATGGAATCACAGAGTGAATCACGGGAGGCCAACGGGGGGCTTGGGGTGTCACAAGGGCACAAGGAAATTTCCGGGTTTGCCGCTAGAAATAGAGGGCACACACACACATCCTCTAGGGGAGCTTTCAAAAGTCCTAGTGTTTGAAGCCTTGGGATATTGGAGCCCTCCGTTTCCGGACCATTTGATACATTTCGAAGCGTAGAAGCCTTTA